>NC_079495.1:19580422-19658668 GCF_030052815.1 Hevea brasiliensis
TAATTTCTCTTATTTTAGATATGAACATAGTGTAAATCATATTTTTTTTCTTTTTAATATGTTTTTTTACTTATCAACTATTTAAAAGTATATATATATATATATATATATATATAAAATTTAAACAATTAAGGTTATGGCGCCTTGCTTCAAAAAGGCCCTCGCCTCTCGCCTCTCGCCTAAGACTATAGAATACTCTATCGCCTTAGTGTCGCCTTTCGCCTTGATAACACTGGCTTGAGAGAGAAAAGAGAAATACTGACTAAGCTCCATGTTAGAATTGTCCAGGTCAGCGTTTAACTGGAAAACTAGTAATTGAAGGTTAGAGAGATTTTACTGTGCAAAATTTGAAAATTGATGGGGTTTTATATTACATTTTTAAGTTGAGGGACTGTAATGTTACAACTAGATAAGTTCAGGGACAATTGTCAAAATTTATCCCGACAATAACAGCATTGGGTGAGCAAACTAATCAGTTTTGATTTCAAAGTCGAATACAAAGCAAGACACTTAAATAGAGCCGCAGATGCACTATCTCGCCGGATTGAGGAAGAAGGGATATTGTGTGCCATTTCTCAACCACAAGTTCTATTTTTTGATGACATCCAAAAAGAAATTGTTGAATCAAAATCGCTCTAGGAATTGCAAACCAAGGCAGCATAAGGAGAATTGGGCACTTTGCATACCTTGCGAGATGGCTTTATCCTCTATAAGAACAAAGTTTATCTTTTGCCATCTTCTCCATTGATTGTGCCGCTCTTATCCAATTTTCATGATACCACCTATGAAGGAGTCAACAAGACATTGCAGCTAGTATGCCAAGATTATTTTTGGAAAGGTATGAAATCAGTAATAAGGGATTATGTTGCAACATGTCCTGTATGTCAATGCAATAAAGCCGAGCATCTGAGCCCCACCTGTTTACTCCAACCTCTAGACATTCTTACACAAATTTAGGCCAACATCTCCAATGATGGCTTGCTAAAGTCATGAGGCAAATCTTAGTTATTTGTTATTGTTATCGGTTTTCAAAATATGCTCGTTTCATTTCAATGGCTCACACTTATACAGCAACTAGTGTGGCTCGCATTTTTTTTTAACTGGTGGTTCACTTACTAGAATCCATATCATGTGATAGGGATGTTGTTTTTACCAATATTTTTTGGAAGGTGCTCTTTCAGTTATGTGGTACCAAACTTGCCTTCTCTTCAGCTTACCATCCGCAAACAGACGGTCAAATAGAGGTGGTTAATCAAACCATTGAAATGTACTTGCGTTGTTTTGTTGGTGATAAACCAAAGAAATTGGTGGAATGGATTCCATGGGCTAAGTACTATTACAACACCTCCTTCCACACCTCTCTAGACCCCTCCCTTCAAGATGGTACACAGGCCTGACTCTACCCGTCTATTGTCCTATGATGCTAGTTCCTCTCATGTTGAAGCAGTAGGTCAGGCCTTGATGGACCGAGATATAGTCTCACAAGATGTCTAAAGTTGGCTACAACAGGCTCAGCATCTCATGGAAACATGTTATGACAAAGGAAATTGTAATTTAGAGTTTGCACCTGAGTCCCTAGTCTAGTTACGTTTTACATCCATATCACCAGAAATCAAATGCTAGCAAGTTGGGCCACAAGCTTGGCCAAAGTTCTATGAACCCTTTAAAGTGTTGCGTAAGATTGGCCAAGTTGCTTATCAATTGGAGTAGCCATCTAATTGTGAACTTTACAATATTATCCATGTCTCACTTCTAAAAGCATTTAAAAAGGGGGCTACCAAGCAATCCTCCAATCTCAACACCTTTAGAGGATGGTCGTGTCAAACTTGTTCCTTGCCATATTATCCATTCCCGTCTGAACCATGGCACATGCGAAATATTAGTTCAATGGTGTGGTTTGCCTCAAACTGAGGCCACTTGGGAGACAGTAACACATTTTAAGGAAGCTTACCAACACTTCGAGCTTGAGGACACCCTCTTTCCACAGAAGGGGAGTAATGTCACAGATGCTTTCGTAGGAAAGGCATACAAGAGACATGAGGCACTAAATAAGGAAGGCATCAGCAACAAAGATGGTTGCAAATAATTTTTCAATAGTTTCCTAATTAAGATGTTTGTTTTCAGAAGTCTTTTATTTCAATTAAAAATCCTTGATTATAGGTTCCTTAATTATAGGTTCCTATCTTGGAAAATGTTGTTATGTAATCTCTATTTATACAGAACAATTTCATCAATAAAACCAAGTAGAATTATTTACAAATTATCTATAGTTCTAGAGCTCCCTCAAACGAGCTTTCCTTTCAATCACAATAGGTTCCTCAAGGAAAGGCAGGAACATCAACAAGGGAACGTCTTCTCGATCTGAGGAGGATTACCCCGTTCATCATCTGTTAACTCGATCCTATACAAGGGTCCTTAACACATATTGACTTGCTTATGATGGAAATTGGCTACATTGAGTTAAGGGCAATTGACTTTGTAACATTTCATCAACTATGTTAGTACTTGTTGATTGAAAATTTAAATCAAAGGAAAATTGAGCTTCCTCAATTCTTTCCTAACTATTGTTGCTTCTTGGATGCCTTAAAGAACCTCCACTTGACATTTTGTAAAAATGTGGATAATTAAATATTATAAAGAATTTTGATTATAAAAAAAAAATACAAAACTGTATGAAATACTGTTAAAAAGTGCAACTATTTAGGTATTTATAAATAAAAATATAATGAAAGTTACAAATAATAGAAAAGATAAGAGAACATAATTGAGAGCTTAAAAGTTGAGAGATTAGGAGAAGCAAAGAAATGTTAGTGTGAAAAAAATGGATTTGGGTGGGTATTGATACGAAATTCTAAATTTTTCATCCTCCTAAAATACCGCAAAAACTAGGCATTATATTATTGTTATAAAGGATAAAATTGTCATTTTATATCACATTAAAAAAATGCAAGAAAAGTGGCTAAACGAAAAAGTGGCAAAAAGTTGAACTATTTAAACAATCATATAACCGTTGACTTTGAGGCGTGCTGATGGGCCCCATCATAAAGGCATGCTATTTGAGGAGCCTATAACTTGGTGAAGATCAAATCTGATTCAATATGAAATGTTTGGGAAGTTAGAGCTTGGAAAAGAGGTGGGAAATGTGTCAATTTGGACCATTATTTTCTTAAATTCGCGGGTCCATTTTCAACTATCATTTCTTCACTTTAGGTAGCTTAAATGGAGGATAATTTAGTGTTTTTTGCTGACTTTTATGTTCACATTTAGGTTAGGAGTCAACTTGGCACTTTGAAGATGTTGAGGTTCTCCTCCTAATTCATTTTAGTTGTTATTTCTTCTTTAGCATTTTCTTGTTTAGGATTTACATTAACTCCTATTTAGTTTCATTGTCTTTTCATGTGTAGGATTAGTTAATATTCCCGTTCAGTATTTAATATCAGCTCTATAAATAGGTGTAAGAACTCATGTAAATTTAGAGAGAGAGTTTATAAATTTATAACAAAATGTTGCTAGAATTTTTCCTTCAATTTTTATCTAACATATTCATGCTACTAGCAAATTAACCTATCCCAAGAACTTATCAGTCTTTAATCTCTCTTTTCTTAGAGCATGGCGTTCAACCTTGTGTTTATCTTTGTGGTGATTCTTTTTATCAAAAACAGGTGCAAGTTCAACCTTTTTTTATCTGTTTTGTCTTGATTTCATCTTATCAAAACAAGTGCAAAGTTCCTTTTTTCCATTTTCTTTATTAAGGATAAATTTTGACAACTGTCCCTGAACTTATCTAGTTGTAACATTACAGTCCCTCAACTTAAAAATGTAATATAAAACCCCATCAACTTTCAAATTTTATACAGTAAAATCCCTCTAACCTCCAATTACCCATTTTTTAGTTAAACATTGACCTGGACAGTTTCAGCATAGAGTTTAGTCAGTATTTTTTTTCTCTCTGAAGCCATGTGTAAATTAAATCCTTCTTCTCTCTATAGACAATAATTTTTCATGCGTAAAAAGAATAATTTTACACTTTACATAAGAGAGGAGAGAGAAACGTTGACTAAGCACCATGCGGGAGCTATTCACATTAGTTTCTAACTGAAAAATCAATAATTGAAAGTCAGAGGGATTTTACTGTGCAAAATTTGAAAGTTTAGGGGATTTTATATTACATTTTAAAGTTAAAGGACTGTAGTGCTACAACTATATAAGTTCAGGGACAATTATTAAAATTTATCCTCTTTATTAATTTTGAAATCTTTGGCGTGTGAGTGCTAAATGATCGTAATTATTTAAAGTTCCTCACCCCCTCGCAAGGCTCATCACACACCTCTATTTATTATTATTTTTTTAAAATTAGGTATAGGGGTGTTCCGTTTCGGTTCTTATACAATGCTAGCTAAGAACTGGAACTGGAACCAAGCCTCCAATTCTTTAACTTTTAGGAATCAGATTTGGAACCAGACTTCGTTTCTAGATCGGTTCTAAGCAATTTTGATACGGTTCTGATTCTAGTTTCAGTTCTATTTTAGTTTCAAATTTGGTTTCGATTTCATTTCAAATCTTGATTTTTATACCTAAAACTACAACATTCTTGTGTTCATTTTAAAATAGAAAAAACAATCTTAAATTTCTAATATCAAAACAACAAAAATAATAATACTAACATTAAAATAATAATATTAATATAAAAATTATATTTCTTAATAAGAATATTATGGTATAAATTTCAACAATTGCCCTTAAATATATACGATTGTAACATCACAGTCCCTCAATTTAAAAATGTAACATAGAACTCCCTCAACTTTTAAATTTTGCACAGTAAAATCCAACTTCCAATCACTGGTTTTCCAGTTAAACGATGATGTGGACAAATTCAAAGTGGCGCTTAGTCAGTATTTCTCTCTCCTCTCTCATGCCACGTGTACCAAGATCATCCTTCAACTTTATTAGTTGTAACACCATTGTCTTTCAATTTTGTCATTTGTAATATCATTATCCCACAACTTTACATCAATATAATACAATCATCAATGTAACGCCATTATTGTTTAAAACCAAATTCCCATAATTCCATCCAATATAAATATAGCATAGCTAGAATTTTTAATCTTAATTTGTCTATGAACCAATATAATTTTTTTTAATGTTGTTTTTAAAATTTTGTTAGTATATTTAACTTTTTTACATTTTTTTATTGTAATCTTTATTTTTTTAACAATATTTATTTATAATAAAAAAATATTAAAAAGCTTAAATATACTAACAAAATTTTAAAAACAACATTAAAAAAATTATATTAGTTAATAGATAAATTAAGATTAAAAATTCAATGCCATATATATATATATATATATATATATTGGATGGAATTATGGGAATATGGTTTTAACATCAATGGTCACATTAATGTAAAATTTTGGAATAATGGTGTTACAAATGACAAAGTTAAGGGATGATGGCGTTACAAATAACAAAGTTCAATGACAATGGTATTACAAGTACTAAAGTTGAAGGATGATCTTGTTACACATGGCATGAAAGAGAAGAGAGAAATACTGACTGAGCGCCACGTTGGATTTCTCTGTGTCAACATTTAGCCAAGAACGGTAATTAGAAGTCAAAATGATTTTACTGTGTAAAATTTAAAAATTGAATGATTTTATATTATATTTTTAAGTTGAGGGACTATGATTCAGGAACGGTTATTGAAATTTATCCGAATATTATGTTATCTTTTACATATTTCTTAATTATACAGTCTTCAACTAAAAGATACATATATAATTAAGAATTATAAAAGTACTTTATATGATTAACAAGTGATTAATCATATAATTAAGGATTATAAGATGATTTATTGTATTTAATACTAAAATTAGTTTAAAAAGTTAGAAAAATAAAAGATAATATTAAATTATATGCACTCATAATTAAAGATAAATAAGTTTTACAATCTTAATTACATATAAATATACTTAAAATTTTCAAATTATAAAATATATCTAAAAAACATAAAAAAAAGTATTAAATCAGTTCTTTGGTTTTGTTCCGGTTCGATTAGGTACGGTTCCGGTTCGATTCGGTACGGTTCGGTTATTATAGTAACGGTTCTTTTTCGATTCCAGTACAATTCATTATGATTATTCGGTTTGATTCGAAACCCTCGAGAACTATGCATAGCCCTAATTCGGTGGGTCAAAACCAAACAAATTCGTTCATGGTTCAAGAAGGGAAGGACCAATCCCCATGGCTGTTCCAGTCCGAGTCAAGCTCAAGAACTGTTGGCCAATTCTAACGTAGTTTTGGGCCCAAATCAGACTATGGCCAACGCTAGTGCATACCCATAAGCAATACCATTTCAATCCACATCCCAAGTAAAATTTTGATACGCCAACTGAAGAGCATTTTGGCAAAGGCAAAATGCTGGACTGTTTTTCTTTCACACACTAGGTGAAAATAATCAACAGAAGTAGATATATTGTGGCCAGCGTGGAAAGGACTTTGTCACCCACAACGAAGGATTCCCCTTTGATAAAGAAAGGGCACATGCCATAAATCCCAATGGCAAAAACATGCAACTCTGAAAATATCTAACAATAACAACCATCCTCACAAAGGAAAAAACAAATCAAAGTGCTTCGATCGGTCAGTTATGATTGTACTATCATAGAATGACAAAGAATATCTAAAGATAGCAATATTAACTCAGCTTACATTATGATAGGTACTCAGCAGGGCTAAGAAGTAGGAGCAGAATGGATGGAAAAGGCTCTAGAAATAGTCAGTTGGAAATGAAAGGCAAGATGGTTAGTTTGTTAGAGGGAAATGTGGAGACTAAGTGCATTGGGAAGGACAGCCGGCAATGAGGGTACGAAGAGCAAAAAGAGATGAAGAATGTGTGGAGAAAGGCATCTGGAAATTTTGGTATTTCTCTAGTTAGAGGGACAGATTTTCTCTGTACAGAAATTCTGTCCTGGGGGCTCTTGGCAGCCATTGTTAGCCAAGGTTATCTTTTTCTATTGTCTTCTTTAATTTTCCTTGTTATGTACTATATTGGAAAGGTTTTATGTGAAAGATATACTCTCTAGTTGAGAGAAACTAATTATAAAGGTCATCTGCCATTTTCAGTTCAATAGAAATATTCAGTTCTTCATTTTCAAATTCTCAACTTAGATTTCAATTCTTCTAAGTCCTAACTCTATCAATTGGTCCAACCTGCCGAATCCCCAAACCAGAATGGAAAACAAAGTAGAGATGATAGAGGGGACAATTGCAACCTTGGAAGAGGCATTGGCAACCATGTAACAAGAACAGAATCAACGATTTAACAAGTTAGAAGCAATAACCATCTCATTCATGGAAACCAGAAAAAAAAAAATTATATATATATATATATATATATATATAGAAAAGTTAGATGCAATTGAGAGTATGTTAACCATTTTAGTGAAAGTGAAGAAGGGCAATACCATGACTCCAACATGTTCGGCCATTTCAAAGGACCCATCAAATCAAAGGCACCCAGCTATTCCAATAATTGCCTAAGAGTCCCAGTTAATACCCAAAAAAATTGAATTACCTAGTTTCAATGATGAAGACCCTGATGGTTGCCTAGCCCTTGACAACCAATGCTGACTATGCACCGGACACCAGCGGACAAGTCCCATCGGCTTTAGTTTGCATGGAGGGAGCCCCTCTTCACAGGATTCACAAGCTTCGATAACAGCAACCTTAGCTCTCATGGGACCAATTCATTAAGGAGCTGTTGCAGCGATTTGGTGGAGACGTCACGATGCAGCTGCGAAGGCATGGTACACCTAGTGGGTATCACACGATTAAATTAGGAGGAGAGATTGATCAGGTGCTTCACAGAGTTGTACAAGTTAGTGTATCGTATCACTTTCTATTTGGGAAATTAGGGAGGAAGAAGATGGAGGATGTTGGACATGGGCTGAGGATTGAAATTTTAAGGGTGAGGGCCATTTGTTCCCATAGAACACACACAAACAGGCCCACTATATACCACCATTCAATTTAAAAGGGTTCAAATATTTAAAAGGCCCCCTCCAAAGCCTCCCCATATAATCTAAGTCATCTCTCGGAAAACCACCATTCCCTTCAACCAAAATTCAGACGCCCAATGCCAAACAACTAACCATCAGACAACAGGCTCCACTCACTTCAGACAGGAAGGTGGACAAATGGGAGCAAGCAACATTAATAGTAAGGGCTGAAATTTGGAAGAGCCTCTTGCTAGAGGAGGGTGAACAAATTAAATCAAGTGAAAAATGGGTAATGGGACAAGCTGTTATAAGGAAAACTTTGTCATCTCTACTGCAACATGTTTGGATTGCAAGCATGCATTTAGTGGACCAACAAGGTCAGACTTCTCTAGCTCTTACAAACACAAGTGATATACTGATGTTGCTGCAATCCATAAAAATCTCTGTTAATGGAAGTAAAAACAGTTGAGGCACTTAATTATGATTTTATGGGTTGAATTATGGTGGATTGCTGTTGGTATTGCATTGACAATGGGTCTTGGGTCTAGTTTATACAACTTCATTCTTTATTTGGGGCCTTATATTGTGGTGGACGAATTGGATGCTTTCTCACTAGAAAATAATAGAATCGGTGACACTCACTTCAATACAATCAAATGTTGGTTGTTCTCACATTTTCAACTTTCAAACTTCTTCATAACTTGGGTACTTGCTTCAGTATTCAATTTTCTATTCAAATTTGCAGCACAAGGTATGGACAAATAGGACTTTCATTTTGTAAGTCTCGTCTTGCATCTATGATGGGAAAGACATTTGTGAAAATTCACATACACCCAATTTTTATTTCTGTCTGTTGTAATCAATCACTCGACTGGATGGAGCAAGAGATGACCAGGGGGTTCAGATTTGAACCTGGTTTGATGATAAAATATGAGACACAATTAACAATAGTAATGCTAGCCAACGTGATTGAGAGACCTTTGGAACAAGAGATTTTAGGTGGAGGTGTGTTACGGGACTGCTTAAACTCATTGATGGGGATTGAATCAAACTTATTTTGGCGTTTTATGCCACTGAGGGATCGGATAGAGCCCAACAACATGCTTGACCAAAGAGGCCTGCATTCTCAAATAATTTCTGCTTTATATAAATTGATGAAGTTGCTAGACAATCTATTGCTTGCAATATTTCTTTTATGTTTACAACACAGCCTGGAGGACAAGGCTGGTCTTCAAGGGTTGGTAATGATAGGTACTCGACAGAATGGATGAAGAAGGCTCTAGAAATAGACAGTTGGCAATGAAGGGCAAGATGGTTAGTTTGTTACAAGGAAATGTGGAGGCTGAGTGCATGGGGAAGTACAGCTGGCAAAGAAGGTATGAAGATTATAAGGAGATGAAGAGTGTGTGGGGAAAGGCATCTGGAAATTCTGATATTTCTCTAGTTAGGGGGATAGAGATTTTCTCTGTATGGGAATTCTTTACTGGGGGCTCTTGGCAGCCATTGTTAGCCAAGGTTATCTTGTTCTCTTGTCTTTTTTAATTTTCTTCATTACGTGAACACTGTATTGGAAAGGTTTTATGTGAAAGATATACTCTCTAGTTGAGAAAACCTGATTGTAAGGGCTGTCTGCCATTTTCAGTTCAATAGAAATCTACAGTTCTTCATTTTCAAATTCTCAATTTACATTTCAATTTCTCCTAACTCTATCACATTACAGGTTATTTTTATGAGTACTCAAACTGAATTAACCTAATCAAACGATTACAATTTAAAGCAGGTATGCATAACATGCATCAAATGTAGGAAGCATCAAGTACCAAAACTACAAAACTCTCACCTGGTATTGGACGCAAAATGCGGAAGATGGATAAGCTGCAGCATGGCACAAAAAAAGATAACAAAATGTCAGATGAAGATGCACAATGACCATCCATAATTCATTTTTGAGAACATGAAATATACAAGGCAGCATATTTTTCTTATAGAAGATTCTTAATTTCGTACATTGCAGAGGTATAACTAAAGATCAAACTCCCTCGAAGAGTGCTCTGGTAAGTAGTACAATAAAATCTATGAACAATTAGAAGATGTAACTAAAAGAGAAGTAGCTCCGAATTTCATTTTACATATTAAACAAAAGGAAAAAAGAAGCAACCTTTCAGGAGTAATCTGAGATAGGTGTTTGGGAGACCAAGATAGAAGCAAGTTGCCAACACAAAGCAAGCTACCTTCGTACTCGACCCCATTCACTGTGAATCCCGTGTTAGTATACCTGAGAGGGAACAAAATTTGGAGAATCGCAGATAATCAAAATATGAAAAGTTACAAAGAATTTTGATATAAATATACCCTTGAAAACGGAGTTGGTCCTGAGGAACATTGTCAATGAGATTGATCTGATCGTAGAGAGAGAAAGCGCGTCTCAGCGATGGCAATGCTTGACTCCTTTCCTCTATTGCGGGCTTTCGCAGACTTTGTATCAGCTTAGGCAGTGTAGTCACCATTCTCTGTCGTATTATTGCCATATCTTCGTTTACACTTCTTTCGGCCAAAAGGCCAATTTCATCTCTTATAGGGGAGGCTCAGGTAAGTACTCCAACTTAATTTGGGTTCAATCAAGCCTAATTAAGAATTTTCATCAATTAATCCCAAATTACGAAGGATCGTCCAAATGACAGTCAAAATCTGACACATGGGACTACAAATAAATAAAATAATTTCTTAAAAAAATATTAAAATCCAGGAACACAACCTCCTTCAAGCATCTACAACCCAGAAATTAAATCAATGCCAACACATGTTCACCATTAGCATCAATTTTGATCCAACAATTAAATCCAACAAAACAATTAAAGCCTATGATAGTAAAGTAGAGAAGTTGTAATTTAATTATCTACAGAGAAGCCTATATACCATAGTTGTCAAAGGCGTGCCTCCTGAGGCACGAGGTGCACCGGGCTTAAAGGGGATTGCCTCATGCACCAAAAGGTGGGCGACCTCACCAAGACGCAATGAGGTGCAAGGCACGCTAAGGCGCACCTAGGTGAGGTGGGGGAACAAAAAGACCAAAGAGGAAAAAAAAAGAAAAAGGAGAAGAAAAAGAAAAAGCAGCCTACCCATCAAAGACAAACTGGCTGGCTCTAGCTGCTTTGCTCTCAATGGTAAAACGTGGCTATGTCTGCATATTGGTTTTGTATCTCCAATGTGGCTAATGGATGGTGCTTAAAATGGGCTAATGGTTAAAGGGCTCAAATCTAATTTAGAGTTTTTTTAGTATTCTTTTGCATTTCCATGTTTTTTATTTTTTAAAATCCTATTTTAAATAAGTTAAAAATAAATGTAACATAGTTATTCTTAATGAGTTTATAAAATTCATTCTTAATGAGTTTATAAAATTCAATTTAAATTATTTTAAGTTATGTTAATAAGGTATTATTAAATTAAATTTTTTAACTGCATTTCATTTTGAAACTTTCATTTTGATCTTGAAGAATAGTTACTTGACTTTCATTTTGAGACATTAAAAGACTAGTCAAGTACTCAAGTTTCAAACACACACACACACACACACACACACACACACACACACACATATATATATCATACTTGAATACTAGTTATTATTATGTTTAACTTTATGTTATTTTAAGTTCTCTCATTCATTTTATTTTTTATGAATTTTTATTTTTATTTTTGTGCCTTGCTTCACTTAGGCCTACGCCTTGCGCCTAGGCCTTAGGACCCTTAGTGCCTTGGTGCGCCTTGGGCCTTTAATAACTATGCTATATACTCACCCAATTAGTATTGAATTTCTTTTTTTCCTTTTTTACTTTCTCGGATTTTCTAGGCATCCAAACAAAACCCATATCCCAATTTCACAACATGCTGTTTTCAATAACTAAACAACAAAAATTTACCCTGTATACAAAACTCATGCTGATTTTAATAAAATAGAAAGGAGGAAATCAGCTCCTTTCCGAGTTTTAGTGGAATTTTTCAGTTCCAAAAACAATAGAAAAGGGGGAAAAGGACACAAGAGAAAGACAAGGCATAAAAAATACCTAAAGAAAATTAAGCAAACCCAAAAGTTAGGGCCAAAATACAAGACCTATTCCTTTAAAATCATAACGACATGATTACAAACATCCCAAGTTAATCTGGACCCATAATAAAATCATGAAACGAATTTGCTTCTTCAGCGCCAAAATAATGGGCCTTTTTCCCATTTCCTTCCTTTCCTACCCCAACACTCTCCTTTCCCATATCATCTTTTGTTTTTAAGTCTTCGGCCCATTATTATATTTTAGGGTCATACTTTATAAGAATGTTTTTTCTGTTAGGTAATTCAAGGGGAACCTCCCTAGAACCACTAAAGGAAAAATGGATTTTTTTTTTTTTTTGTAAAAATGATTTTAAATTAATTTAGGTAGTTCAAGAGGAACCCCCCTTAGAATCATTACACTAAAAAAATGAAATTTTTATAAAAATGATTTAATTTAATTTAAGTAGTTCAAGAAGAACCCCCTTAGATCCACTAGTAAAAATGATTTAATTTAATTTAAGTAGTTGGGAACCCCCTTAGAACCATTATAGTTAAAAAATGAAATTTTTACAAAAATGATTTAATTTAATTTAAGTAGTTCAAGGGGAATCCCCTTAGAACCACTAAAGAGAAAATGATTTTTTCTGTAAAAATGATTGAATTTAATAAGTAGTTCAAGGGAAAACCCCCGCCCCCTCCCCCCCCCCCCCCAAGAACCACTAAAGTAAAAAAGTGAAATTTTTATAAAAACAATTTAATTCAATTTAAGGAGTTCAAGGGGAACCCCCTAGAACACAAAAGTGAAAATGAATTTTTGAAAAATGATTTTAATCCATGCAATCCAAGGGGAATCCCCCTTAGAACCAAGCTTTTCCGTTTTTTGTTACCCTTATTTTCATTGATAAATAAAACCCAACTTAACGTAAAACATAACTCAAGCAGGAAGAATAATCAAGACAATAAGCATTCTTTGTGTTAACAGTATGTTACACAACACATTTAATAAACCCAATTTATTACTAGCCCTTTGATCCATACATCAACCTCAACTCAACCATATTGCTATTTTCAACAACAAGCAAAGAACCAATTAAATCATTAACACTATGCTGTCACTACATTAGGTTCTAGTAATGGACAAGGGCATTCATATGACAAATTCCCAGCACTAGCTCCCATATAACCTTCACAGCACTGATTTTCAGTAGCAGAAAAGACATGAAAGAAACACATTATTGCCACAAGTAAACTTTACCACTAGAAAATCCAACACATAAGAGTATATGTAATAATTTTAACTACTCATGCGTGTATAGTCCTCTTGCAAGCTTACAACCCACATAAAATAAACATTGGAGATTATTAAAATTCTATTTTTTCAACATGATGGACAATATAACAATAACAATAATCGGAATTAGGTCCACATAGTCCTTTAGCATGTCCTTCCCCACCCATTTGCAAATACTCCTATTTGTAGTTATTCCACACCTATCAGCCAAAACACTTTTACATTCATAACCATTCAAATTAACCAACCACATGAGACTAATTTTGTGGAAAGGGACCAAAAACTTACAAGAACAGGGCATAACACTCAAAATGTAATCTGAACAAAATCAAGAAGAAAAAATAACAGAGGATTGCCAATAAAGTACAGCATCAAAAAGCCTTACCAAGACCCACTGAAAAATGGAAATGAGAATAGGAAAAATGATGAACCCATTTTTCAACTCCATGAAACTACCAAAATATTAAAAGGGAAAACAAATGCACTGGCGCAGAAAAAGCTCATCAACATAATCAATCGATACCCAAGAACATCAAATAGAAAGCGAACGGATAGAAATTAACAAAATTTTGAAACAAGTATTGCTCTTGAAACGGCAAAACAACAGGGCCAAGGGATTAACTCACAAGCATAAGTTAAAATAGGGAAAGAAAGGGGAGAAGGAGGTCACATCTCACCCACAATAATCTGAGAACAATCTGTGCAGGGCGTGACGTTCGGGAAAGGAGCAGCGTCAGGTGAGCTATGTCCTGTCGATTTCGTCAGGTCCTCAGTCTGGCAGCCGAAGAAGCAGTCCTCTGTATTGGCGTGTGACGCTGCTATTGGGACTCGTAGACGACAATAAGGCCCGGTGAAGTTGGGTTCAACTGGTGCTGCGGTAGAGAGCTGGGCACTCTCGGGATTCTATGAAAATGGGGAAATGGGCAAGTGAATTGGGCTAGAAGTGGCGGGTCGGTTATTGGAGGGAGGCTGTGCTGTGGGTGAGGAGGATGAGTGTAAGTTGCGTTTTTTAGCCAGGGAGAATGTCGTTTTAGGGAATTATGTGTAAGACTTCCCCATTTTTACCTCCCTTTTTTTTTCTAATGGTTGAAATTAATCCCTAAAATCCCTTTTTTGGATTAATGCAGCATTGTTTATTTATTTATCATATTTTATTTTATATATATATATATATATATATATATGAAATTAAAAAATAACTCACAAAATTAAGTTATTTAATGCAGTAATAATTTTAAAAAGTTATCATGTAAAACACTTGACTTAGTGGTTTGTCAGATGATATCCACTCAGCAAATAGATATTAATTAATTTAAATTAATATTATCCTTTATAATTTTTGAAATTTAGATCTTCTTTATACTTTTTTATTCATTTTATTTTTTTAAATGTTTTAAATTTTTATTTTTATTTTTTTTTACTATTTTTTCCTTTGATTGGAGCATATGAAATTATTAAAACAAATACAAAAAATTTATTAATAATTAAATTTCAAATTTTAAAATTGAATAATTTATATATATATATATATATATTTGTGTGTGTGAAAGCTAAGAACTCAAAATTTTTAACTAAAATTTGATACTTACATTACTATTAATGGACGCATATATAATTAATAAATATAATAATTATAAATTTCACTTTAATTTATTTTTTTAATTATAATTATAATTAATATTATTAAATAAAATTTAATTGAATAATTTTATTTTAAAATATATAGTTGTTGAAATTTGAAATATAAGATAAAATGAACGAAAATATTAAAAAATGTTTAGATAATAATTTTATTTAAAAATATAAGATATTTAGAATTTAAAAAGAATAAAACATTTGAAATTTAATTTTTTAATAAATTTTATATATAACCTTTAAAAATATATATATATATATATATATATATATATATATATATAATATTTTTAAATCTAAATCATTCCAAATTTTAATTGAGTTTAAATTTCACTTTAATTTTTTTTTTATTACCGTTACAAAAGAATTGCCAATTTAGAATTATCAAGTATCTATGCCCTCCACATCAAAAGGCATAGATTAATCTTATCTTGCAAGGAGGCAATTCTCCTAAATAAAAAAAGTAACTATACCCTGTCCATCAAAGGCATGGATTATCCTCAACTTGCAGGATCCAATTTTCATAGACAAAATAAGAAGTTTCAATTAAGTCATAAGCCATAATTGAACGAGACTCTTTAACTGTGATACAAGTAATTTTCAATAACTTCAAATCTTTGGCAATTCAAGGAATTATCTTGAATATTTTACAGACAGTAGTTGACAAATGTGAGATTTCTTTTTAATATGTGAATGGGGTTTGTAACGAGACAACTCATAGTTTTACTATCAAATGTCTTTATGATAATTCTTTTTTATGTAATATTATGTCTTAAATTAGCTTTATACTCTCATCTTTACTGCTTTAAAGACATTGCAATAAAATTATTTTTGTGGAATTCATTTACATGTTTAACATTTCAATTACATGGTTTTTTCTTTTTCTTTTTATTGTCTGCACATCATCAATCTTTTACATACGTACAAAAATTTGAGAATTAAATCCACAGTTAATTAACACATGATATTATTAAAAAAATAAAAATATAAAAAATTTAAAATTAAAAAAATAAAATATTTGAAATTTTAATTTAAAAGCAAAATTAGTTTTATTAAATAAGATTTAACTGATTTAAAATTTTATTTCATTTTTTTATTTTATAAATTAAATTATTAATATAGATAATTCTTAACTTAATAATTTTATTTTTATAATATATATATAGAGAAGTATTTTGTTTAAACCAAATCAAATTAAAATTTTGAATAGATATTTTTCTTATTCGGTAATTTTGATTTGGTTCAATAAATATTTTTTATTAAAATCAAACTAAATCGATTTTTTAAAAAAATTTAAAAGAACCAAACCTAATTACCAAATAAGGAAAATATCAACTCAAAATCTTAATTTGATCGGTTATTTCATTTTAAATAAAATATTATTAAATTAACATATAATGATATATAAATTAGTATAATAACAAAAATTTTCATCAATATATAAAGAAAATAAATAATTTAAAGTTGATTTGATTTAGATTCAATGAAAATTAAAATGAAAATTTAAATTATTAACACACAACGCACCGGTAAATGACTAGTTTATCTATTAATGCTTAAAAATAAATTCATTTTTCATCCATTTTAAATATTGAGAATATAGCTTATTAAAATTAAAAATTTCTTATCTACGCCAAGATGTACAAATATCTAAATATACATATATTTTTATAAGAGGTCTACCATTATTTTAATTAAAATGTCTATTGATGATTGATTGGGTGTATACACCGAGTGTAGGGAATAATTATTCATTAAAATTTTTCTCTTTTCATCTATTTATACCGGTAATAAATTAAGTTATTAAAATAAATTCTATTAGACATTCGCCCACAGTGCTACTAGTGACGCAGTTTCTGCCGTTTGTTATTCTTTTAACAATACCACACTCCTAAAAACATTGAAAAAGAAAAGAAGAAAAACAAACTGGAAAACCCGAACATAGTTTCATAACTAGCTAGTAGAATACACTACTTGTAGCCTCAACTTAATTAGGCACATGACGTTCTTTGTTCTCTTGCTCATCAATGGTGTCACAAAGGGTCACATTCCTTGTCTCGGGCAAAAATACAACAAACACACTACAGCTCAAGATCACCATGCCAAATATTCCATATGAAAACATCTTATTTGTTCTCCCAGCAGAAATCAGAATTGGACTGAACACAGCTCCACAGACAAGTGCTTGCCTTACCATTGATAACGCAGTGTTCCTCACACAAGTAGGAAAGAGCTCCAATGTGTAAATCATTAGCATGATAAAAGCAACACAGGCACTACAGTAAGACACCAGTTCTAATCCAAGATTTATTTCCTTCCAATTCATGATACACATTATACTGCAGATTCCACTTAGTGTAGTAAATGCAAGTAGCGATCCTTTCCTCTTCCATTTGCTTATTATAAAGGAAAAGATAATATATGATGGTATTTCAGATAATGCATTGAAGACAATACTCAAGTAGATGTTAAAACCCAAGTTCCCTACTGCCAATGGCATGCTGTAATACACCATTCCAATGCCAAAACCAGTAAGCATCACTATCAGCAACCTTCGAAGTGCCCATTTTCTCTCAAATAAGGTAGTAATTGATGAGTAAAGAGTAGGCTTTGCCGTTTCTTTATTGATATGAATGCAAGGGAAGCTTAAGTCCAAGCTATCATGTTTTCTTGATACCAGTGTTTTTAATGTGGCCATAGCTTCTTCTCTGCGTTCATGCAAGAAAAGCCATCTGGGCGATTCAAGAACAAGAAGATGAACTAATAAGCAATAAAAAATTGCTGGAATTGAGGTCCATACATAGATACTTCTCCATGAGAAATTTCTGTTTACATAAGCTATACCTGGCAAGGACAATAGCCCCAATGCAAAAGAAACGCCAGCAATAGTTCCCATTTGGCCACGCCATTGGCTTCCTACCTTTTCAGTGGATAACACAAGAGCACTTGCTCCAATTGATGCACGGCCAAACCCACTTACAAATCTCAAGAAAGAATAGATCCATACATTAGGAGAGAAAATTGTCACAAGTGCAGCCATAGACATTGTGAGACAAGAAAGTAGAAGCAGGTTCTTGCGGCCAAGAGAAGAATCGGCTATTGTAGCTAGAACAAAACCTCCAAGGAGACAACCCATGAAGAACGATGATGCAGGTAAGCCCCTGACAAAGGAGCTTGCACATTGGAGACCCCAATCTGAAATTATTGTGTTGGAGACCTCGCAGGAGCTTGAATTGCATGTAGCAGTGTGATTAGTACAATGCCATGTTGGTTCAGCATCAGTGTAGACACTAATGAAGGTTTGTTGGGCATCAAAGAACCGAGACAACAACACAACGGTTGACTGAACTAATTGAGTCCATCCAAAATCTCCTATAAACCTTTCAAACACTGAATCAAAGTATGGAACAAAATCATCAACTGAAGTTTCTGGCTCTCCTTGGAAGTCTTGGGTTGAACTTGAATTTTCCATCTTGTGGTTCTGCTGGCTAGATGGCCAACTCTTAACTTGAAAAATTAACAAAGAGCAAATTAATGGAATCCAATGCCTGATTGCATCCCACTAAAAATTTGTTTAAGCCAAATGAGATTTCTTTTTAAGAAAGATGGATGTCTAGAATGTGATACTTACAGCGATGATGAGTGTAGGAATCCCACTTTGAAACAATTAAATATGTAAAGGTTAATATAGCTTTGCACTACGAATATGTAATAAGATATGCATTAGTGGAAGATGAATGGTATGAATTGAGTGCTCAGTTAGGTTGGATTTTCCTGGAATTTAAAATGGGGGAAATTTCTCCTTTTAGTACCATGCCTCAATGCATTTCACACCTGACAGAATCATAGGTTGTCAAATAAAATTTAAAATATGTGTAGAATTATTTTAGGGCTGGCATAGGCATAGTAAGCCTAAATCTTATATTATACTCAAAGCATATTGGGGTTGGAAAAACTTACCGATCTATTATAAATTCAAAATATAAATATATGGGTTTTACCATACAGCGCCTTGAGTTCATGATAGATTAGGTTTAGACAAGAATTTTTTATTAGAGTTAAGTCAATGTTAATTAAATTTCACAAAAAAATTTATCTAGACCTAATTTATCATGGACTCAAAATACAAACTATATATGTTGTGTCTTACGTCTATAATAAATCGAGTTTAAGTAAGAATTTCCCTATATTTCATATCATGTTTGATGTATTTCATATTTATATTATTTACAATGTGTTAAATAGTGTCAAAGTAAACATATCCCATGGGAAGAAGAATTATAATTTTTTTAATCTATATTTTCTTTCTTCTAAAGTAATTTGGTTTATGATGCCATTCTAATTTTCAATATTCACAAAAGCCAAGGATAAACATGTCACAATTATTGTCTCTAAAATGTTTAAGAGGTGTCACTATAAAAAAAAAAAAAAAAACAAGATTAGCACCGAATTGGTTGTTAATCCATTAAAATTGGTTGCTAATCAATTTAGTAACTGATTTAGCAACCAATTCAGTTGGTTGCAATAAGCATGGTTGCAAATAGCAACCGACAACCAAATCAGTTGCTAAATCAATTAAACTTAAAAAAATAAAATATTTAGTAAAAAAAAACTATCGGTTGCTAGTAGCAACCTATTTGGCAACCAAAATCAATTGCTAATAGCAACTTAAACATAATTAGTTGCAAAAATTTTTATGCCTTTAATTTTATAATTTTACAACTATTTTGTAAATCGGTTGCTATTTACAACTAATTTAGTAACGGAAAAGTCCATTGCTAATTTTTTAAAAAATTATTAAAAAAATTAAATTTTCAAATAAGAAATAAAAAATTCAAATAAATAAAATTTTCAAAAATTATTAAAATAATAAATTATTAATGAAAATTAGTGCTAAAAATTAATATAAAAATATTATAAAAAATTAATAATAATAACTATTATAAAAATTTTTAACAAAAAAATTAAATATAAAAACATATTTCCAAGACAAATTACTAAAAAAATTACCATATTTATATATATTTTTATTTTTTGTTAGTAAATTATTTGTATTATTAATTTTTAGATATATATATATATATATATATATATATATATATATTAATAATACAAATAATTTACTAACAAAAAATATAATTGTTCAAAAATTTTTATTTTATGCCAAAGAAAAATAAATTAAATAAAAAAATGAGAAAGAAAAAAAAAAGATGAAGAAGAAAAAAGATGAGAAAGAAAAAGACGATGAAGAAAATAGATGAAAAAGAAAAAGATGATGAAGAAAATAGATAATAAAGAAAAAAAATAATGAAAAAGAAAATAGGTGAGAAAGAAAAACATAATGAAAAAAAAATATATATGAGAAAGAAAAAGACGAAGAAAATAAATAAGAAAAAAATGATAAAGAAAATATGTTAGAAAAAAAAAGATGATGAATAAAATAGATGAGAATGAAAAAGATGATGAAGAAAATGAGAGAAAATAGAGGAAAAAATGAGTAGTAAGGAGAAAAAATGAGTAGTGGGGGAAAAAAATAAGTGGTAAGAAAAGAAAATGAATAGTAGTTTATATAAGTAAATTAACAACCAATTTTAATAATCGATTATCAGTTGCTAATTTCTTTTAAAAATTGAGTAGAAAGTTTTGAGGGAATATTTTTGCAACCAATTTGTAATTGATTGCCATATCGGTTACTAATAACAACTAATTTTAATCGGTTACAGAAATCAATTGCTGTTAACAACTTATTCGCAAATCAAAATAAAAAAAAAAAACAAAAAATGTGTAACACCTTAGGCAAATCTCACATCGACAAAACACGGGAGAGATGCTGGGTTTATAAGTTGATGGTTCGTAACCCCTAGTGACGCGTTTTAAAACCGTGAGGGCTTTGGCCTAGAGCGGACAATATCACTAGTGGGCTGGGCCATTACATTTTTGGTATCAGAGCCGCTCCGCGTGCAACCTTGAACGATGGTAGGGCAAACCTCAGCGAGAACACTGAGTCCCATAAGGGGGGTGGATTGTAACACCTTAGGCAAATCCCACATCGACAAAACACGGGAGAGATGCTGGGTTTATAAGTTGTTGGTTCGTAACTCCTAGTGGCGCGTTTTAAAACCGTGAGGGCTTCGGTCCAGAGCGGACAATATCACTAGTGGGCCGAGCCATTACATTTGAGAAGCCCTCACGGTTTTTAAAACGTGTCACTAGGAGTTACGAACCAACAATTTATAAACTCAGCATCTCCTAAGGTGTTACAAAATGGGCTGAAATTTTTGGGGTAAATAATCGGTTATAAAATTAATTACTAATAACAACTAATTTTAATCAATTTCAAAAATTGGTTACTGTTACATCCGATTCCTAAATCCATTGCAGATAAAAAAAAAGAAAACAAAAAAAATTTGAGCGGGAATTTTTAAAGGAAAAAAATCAGTTATAAATTCAATTGCTAATAGCAATTGATTTTAATCCACTGTAAAAATTGGTTGTTGTTAGCAACCAATTTGCAAAGTGGTTGCAAATTAAAAAAGAAAAAAGAAAGAGAGTGAGAATAAAAAATTAGGTGAAAATTTTTTGAGGGGAAAATCGGTTGCAAAAATTGGTCAGCTGATTTGCAAATTGGTCAGCTGATTTGCAAATCAGTTGCAAATTGAAAACAGAAAAAAAAAATTAGGCAGAAATTTTTGAGAGAAAAAAAATTTAGTAACCAATTTACAATTGATTGCAAAAATCGATTGCTATTGGTAACCGACAAGAAATTGATTGCAAATAATAACTAATTTTAGCAACCGATTGCAAATACAACCGATTGCAAATTGGTTGCTAATTTTAGAGCCAATTAAAATAGTTTTTTAATTTAACAATCGATTCTCTAAATCGATTAATGTTAGCAATCAATTTTAAAATCAATTGCTATTAACAATATGTTTTTTAATCGGTTGCTAATAACAACCGATTTGAAAATCGGTTGTTAATCGCATATTTAATATTTTTTTTAATATTGATTAGCAATCAATTTAGCAACTTATTATAAATCAGTTGCTATTAGCAATCAATTTTAGTAACCAATTATAAATAGGTTGCTAATAACAACTAATTTAGCAACCGATTCTTGAATAGGTTACTAAATTTTTTTAAAAATTAACTATTTTGTTTAAACAAAACAAAATCATAAATTAGTTGTAAAATTGATTGCTAATAGCAATTGATACCGATTTCAGTTAGTTATAATAATCGATTGCAAAAGTGATTATTTTTTTAGTGTGTGATGAATTGGACAATAATTAATTTTTCAATTCTTGCTTAAACCTCAATGAAAAATTAGAACTAAACACTTCAATGTGTATGACTAAATGGGATATAATTACAACAATATAACTTAATTGAAATATCAAAAAATGAAAGGTCACATGACCATGAAAATGTTGTATTTTATATTTAAAATAGAGTAAAATAGAATACAACTATCAAAGTAACAAAGTATCAACTCAATTCAATTATGAATCAAGCATACAAACCCTTGTAGTATATCAAGTAAACGTTCAAGCAAGGCACTTACACTTAGCACAATTATAACAACATAAACAACTTCAAGTGCTGAAAATTAAGAAAGAAATAGATGAGAGAACTAAACACAAGAATTTAAAGTGGGTTGACACACAAGGCCTATATCTATTTTCTATGTACTCTTTTGAGAGTTTCTTTCTATTAAACGACTCTTTTCAAGGTTAAGAGTTGAGAATTTTTACACAAACAAGTTTTCCAATGATGCTTGTCAATCATTCACTATGTATCCTATACTCGATCATTTCCTCAAGCTTTTCAAGATGCTTGATCACCTTTATAACACCAATATATTAGTTTACTTTCTCATTTGAAGTTGCTCTTAACTCACAATTACCGAGTTGAATAGGATGAGATAGGCAATTTACCTAGCAAAAATAAGAATAAGGAATCTAGTAAAAAATGAAAGCACTCTATAAATTTAAAAAAATGTTATGAATTAAATGACTTTTATCATATTAAAATGGTTAAACAAAAGTTTACATATACCCAAAAAAACAACTAGACATTTGAGATTGAAATAATAATCAACGCTTCTGATTTGACACAAAAATAATTGTTCCCAACTTTAACCCTTTGTTTGGGAAGGAGTTTTTTAAAGTAATTGAAAGTTTTTCAAAGTTTAAAAACTTTAAACTTTTGTTTGGGAGGATAGAAGGTTTTTTAAAGTATGATTTTTAGAGATTTTTAAAAACTTCTAAAAACCTTCATTTTCCAACCCACCAAATTGGTGGGTTAACAATGTTTTATCTTTAAAACCTTCAATAATTTAAAAAATTTTTTTTTTCTCCCAAACACTAAAAAATTATGAATCTTTGAAAATCATAAAAAACCTTTCTTTGAAAAACTTTACTTTATAAAACCTTACTTTACTCTACTCCTTCCAAACGGAGGGTAAATTTCACGAAATAATAAAATCTGCATAATTTTTATAAAATTAGCGAGCTAAATTTGTTCTAAAAAATTAGCAAGCTAATTTGCTACTATCCAAAATTACCTTAAAATTAGCGAGCTAATTTTTAAACTTAGCTAGCTACTTTAGTCACTATCTTTCAAAGTTGTTATTTTGAAATACTATTTTGGTTCTTAAAAAGCCTTAAAAACTATTGATAATTGAATAAAGATATGGCTATATAATGTTTCCCATATTTATATTTAATTTATTTGAAATATTTTAAGAAATATTTGTGAAAGTAATAATAAAAATTTATAAAAAATATGAAACAATAATAAATTGAAAGTGAAAAATAAAGACTAAAGTTAAGATACCTATAAAATGTATGTAAATAAATTTTTATAAGACAAACGTTAGCTTAATGATATATGTGTAAGTTGTAATTCATTTTCTTCTAATGTCTTGGAGAGAAAATTTTGGTTGGATATTATATCTTTTATTTGCATTAAAAGGTGGCTAGTTTGATTTTTAATGTGTGATATTAGTTTATATAATTTATGACTATAATTTTTAATTTTTTAAATATTAATTAAATTATAACTACTATCATAATTTTTTTATTATAATCAATTAATTACATATTTTATTTATAAGTGCACAATGAAAAAGTGACTTTAATTTATATAGTAACTCTTAATTTTTTTAATATTAATTAAATTGTAATTATTTTCATAAATTATTTTAAATAAATAAGGGAGATAAAAAGTCTAAGGAAATGTTTGGTTTAGTTGTTGAATGTTAATAGCTAATAGACATCTAAATAGCTAAACTTAGAAGTTTGGTAAAATTTAAAAAACATAATAAATAATTGATAGATATTTTATCAAGTGTAATTTATATTACATCAATTCTAGCTATAGAGTTGCTCATGAAGAGCCATATAACTTTTCATGAAGAGCCATATAACTTTTTCATTGTTTGATAATCTATCTATTCATCAAATAAAATTCCATATCCAAATTTTTAGATATTAAAAAAATAAAATTTATCTCCGTGACACTGTACATGCAACAACGCTGCATGCACCAACACAAATTTAAGAGTGCAGTGTGAAGCCTCTGAGTGTCCACGGGAAAAAAAAATTATGTCTATATTTTTGTAATAATTATGCATTATTTAAGTTAATTTTTCATCTACTTTAATTTATTATTTTTTGAAATGAATTTAATGATAAATCCTCTAAATATAATTTATAAATATAAAAATTTATTCATCTTTCATACGTTGAAGGACTGCAAAACTGCAAATCCACAATAATGATTGTTAACTTTTTATTAATAAATATTATTTACTATTATTTTAAATTTAAATAACATATATTTTACATGCACTTAAATAATGTATTATTTAATAATTATATATTTTATTATTTAAAATAAGATATAATAAATTAATAATTATATATTTATTTTAATAATAAAATAAATAATATGATATAGTAAATTAATAATTATATATTTATTTTGATAATAAAATAAATTATATGATATAATAAATTAATAATAAAATTTTTATTTTAATAATAAAATAAGAATATTATATATATCTTTATTAGTTATTTTATTAATCAATAATAATAGTTAGACATAATTTTATTAAATATTTAATATAAATTCATCATTATCAATTATCAGTCATCAACTATCAACTAATAGTAATAATTATTTACTATTAATTATTAGCTGTATCTAATAAATAAACTAAACAGCTCTAAGAAAGCAACGAAAATAGAGAATTTTGATGTTAAATGTTTAACGCTCCTATTATACCAAGTTCGCTAATATTAAAATTTACATTTTAACTTGGCATTAACCTACTTTAGTGCTCAGCTTTATTATATTTACATAGAAATGTCTTAAAACTTTACCAAACTTAAAAAGAAAAATTAAAACAAGGTTAGCGTTAATTTGGTAAAAAAGCAAACCCTCTCTTACCTTTTCATACAAATGAAAATTAAAGGCCTAATAGAATCCTTGATCACTTTTGGTCATTTTAAATCATCAAAGAACATTTTAAAGTATCTATAAGCATGTTGAACCAGATAAGCTTATTCCATCAAAGTCCTCTTGAAGATGAAATGAGACTCAACTTTTTAAAGTTCTGTTATCAACAAATTCAAGTTCACTTGAGCCAAAAAAAAATTAAATCAAATAAATTAATCTATTTTTATCATAATGTATAGATTTTTGAAGAAAGTACAATTTAGTATATTGTAATTACGTGCTTTTTTTTTTTTTTTTTTAACTTGACTAATGAGCACATTGTACTTCTTGTCGTTTATGTATTTTGGACAATTTGCTTTAGTGATTCATTTTGACTAACGTAATAATTTTTTTTTTCAATAAATTAATTCATGTTATTGGAGCATGAGACTCACTAAAAATTAATAATTAAAAAATAAAAAATAAAAAAGTTATTGCTTACTATGTAATAACCTAAAAAAAAATAATTAAATTATTATTATTATTATTATTATTATTATTATTAAAACTTGTTTAAAAAGAGTTTTAGTAGAAGTGGACTTTATTGAAAAAGGTTAGACTTAATTGAAGAACTCTTGATAGTTTAAGGATCAATTGATAATTTTACTTTAGGTTAAACACTAAAAAGTTGAAAGTTACGCTAACCCACCCCCTTCTTATATTCTCTCTCCCTCTCTTTTTTTTTTTTTTTTTTTTTCTTCCCTTTTCCTCTTTTCTCCTCCCTTTCCCCTTCGGGCAGCCACTTGTCCCCCACTGTCTACCACCCCTGGCAACTTGCAAACACCAGCGCACCTTTTGCGGCAAGCTACTGGCTGGAAAATCATCCCACACACATAAAACACAAATTTTGATTTTTCGATCGTTTCTTCGTTGTTTAGCCACCATTTTCGGCATTCTTGGTATCAAAATGCTCATCTCCTTAATGGCATTGTGTAGATATCAAACTTGTGCGGTATTGTTTCCCAGTTTGCCCAAATTTAACTTTGAAAGTTTTAGCTCATTTTGACTTCTAGACAAATTTCTCCCAAACTGGAACTTTTCTAAAAAAATCCGAGTACACTAGTGTGTTGTACACTCTGAGAGCTTTGAAACGATATCAATTCAAGAATTTTTTTGACACTAAAAAATTTCTGAGACCACAAGCTTGCTGGTGAGATTTCGAGTCTTTAAGATTGTCTTATTATTAAATAAAATTATATTATGACTCTTGGTACTATGAGCTTCATGTAGGTACTTTTATTTTGGAGAAATTCTACTAGTGCTCGAGACTATAATTTTGATCCGAATGCATGGGCCCTAGGACCCACCTCAGAAGTTGGTCAATATTACAGTCATTCCTACCATCTTCAAACGCTCCTGAACATGTTCTAGATGTCAAAATTAGCGTAAGTAGATTTGAACTCAAATTGACCCTTTTTGCCTTAAGTTGAGTTTAGCTCGTTAACTAATAAAATATTCGTGAATCAATGAAATGCACTATTTTTAATTATGATATTAATATAACATTATTAAGGACCTTAGAGAATTTTTATGGGAATTTCAGAGTTGATTTGGATAATTTTGAACTATAGTGAAGTTTAAACACCTGAACTTAAATAGAACAATGCTAGTTTAGGTTGTATTGGTATGCCCCGGATGGGCATCATGTTGTGTTGTGTTGTGGGCCTAAGGCCTTTGAATTGTTGAGATATAAGTTGTATTTTTATTGTAAGGAGGTTAGGTCCTAGGTATAGGAAAAGCTCTGCCAAATTCCTAGTATGAACCTAAGAGTTTTTTTTATCTCTTTACAAGTTATTGTTGGTCAATTTTTAATAGTTCTTTGATGTATTTGCTTAGTAGTTAAACATACATGCATAAGTAGTCAAATATATAGGAGCACTTTATTGCCGCATATTTATTTCTTGTTAATCATTTGTGGTTACCACTTAAGGATAATTTAGAGCTATGTGTGTGTGTGTGTGTGTGTGTGGAGTATATTATGGATATGGATTGGATAGGTAGATGTGGCTTGAGCTTATCTCATTAGGACCTAATCCCTATAGAAGTGGTAAATCGAGGTGAGGCACGACTTTAAGTTTATCTTGCTAGCCTCTGCACTTAGATTTAAGTGAAAGTTCAGCTTGTTGAGCTCGCTAGCAGGTTTTGAATTAAAAGAGCTAGATAGGGAATCAACTCTCATTGTTATGTATAAAAAATGCATCACTGAGTGTGCATATAGCTCTAAATTATCTTCTTGTGTGAGTGTTGGATGATTTACTTATTGTATGTGTTCAGTGTGCATCTCATACTTATAGATGTATTAGTTGTAGATAACTATAGAAATTATATTTATAATCAATATCTAAATTATCTGAGTTGAACAGTCACCCTTATTCAATTATTTATTTTCGAAGTAACAGGTGGATGTTATTTTAAAATTAACATGCTTTCTTTCTCGTAAAGAAATTTGAAACTGTTAATGTATTAAATGTTATTGAACTTATTTAAATCTAGAACTTCGCAATGACTATATTAGTTTTTCCTTATGATGTAGAAACTAACTTGTTAAATTTATTATGTATGTGTGACTTTGGATTCAGGGTGAGCGGAGCTCCCCGTTATGGTTTTGGATTTGATTGTGGCTTTTAAGATGAACTTAGCTCCCCTAATTGTAGATTTTATTGTGTTATAGTCAAGTGAGTTTTCCTCCCAATTGCTTCATTGTTGGGTTGTAGATTGTATAAGTTTACTATGAGTTTCAGAAGCCTTGTGCTAACCCAAGTTCTAATATCGATCTGGCCTAGAAACTGGGTTGTGACAAAGATGGTATCACAGCATAAAAACTCTAGAGTCTTGGGAGGTGTATCAAAGGTGTCATATGTGAAATATAGGATCGTCGTCCATTTTTGTTTTGTCATTATTACATTTAGAATTCTGTGTTATATCCTATTATGTGTTTATAATTATCTATGCTTAAATTTTTGAATTTGATTTTTTCCTTACTAATCTAGTTTCAATTTTAGAAAGTGATGCATAGAGGTAAGAGGAGTGCTGTAGTGCAACAACCAGATGCTAAAGATGAAGCATCTATGCAAAATGAAGTGCTAGGTCTTGTACCATGTGGTAGGAGACCTAGAGCTGCTCAAGCTAAAGAGCAACAATAGCCACAACCATAACCCCATATGGCACTGAGTCCTATAGATCTTATGATTGTCACCATTGCAAGATTATAACAAATAATTGAAATGATGGCGCAGTATATGGCAAACCTTCCACAGCAGTAGCTAATGCAGAGGGTAGAATCATACAAACAGATAATTAATTTTAAAAAGCTAATGACTAGGGAATATGATGGTACTGGAGATGCTTATAGGTTTATGGATATAGTCAAGCAAGTTGGTGTGGAGCTATAATTATCTGACAGACACTTGATAGAATGTGTACAATATGTTTTGGGAATTGTGCCAAGGTAGTGGATGACTGACTATATCCTCCCATAGATTGAGGATTTAATATGGGCTTAGTTTTCAGAGCTATTCATTAATAGGTTTGTTTTAGAAAGCTTCCAAGATCATCACCAATAGGCCTTCAAGATAATAAGGTAGAATGGAAGATCGATTAATGATTATGCAGCTAAGTTTTTAGACTTAAGTAAATATGCCCTATCGGTTATTGCTACAGAGCCGATGAACGTCAAAAGGTTTCTAAAGGGATTGCATAAAAAATATGCCAATGGTTGAGTTAGCAGATCAACTGGACTGGGCATGCCAAATTGAAATGAGTTGCATGGACAGTGATAGTAGTAGATCTAAGAAGAGTAAAGCATAAGGGTCATCTAGTACTCAGTATATGGGTGCTAGTGGAGGAATAAGTCAAAGTAATTTTGGTGGTAAAGTTAGGGGTAATAGGAAATAAGGCTTTAAACATCAGTAAAGGGGGTTTAGAATAGGTTATAGTTCCAGTAGTGGTCCGAGTTCCGGATACAGCAGTTCAGGATCTGGGCCAGAATCATCTTTTGCACCTTGTCCTTAGTGTGGGAGAGTATACCAGGGACCATTTCTATTGATTATTGGGGCTATTTCAGATGTGGCTAATAATGTCACTTTGCTAGAGAGTGTCTGATGTTTAAGGATTAGCAAATGAGATCACAAGGTTCAATGGCTAATGCATCCTGAAAGTTGTTTCTTGGTACCTCCTCTATGTTAGGTAGGTAGTTTAGTGGTTAGTAGAGCCGAGGATAAGGTGGACATAGTTTTGGTGGTAGATCTAGTGGCAGAGGCCAAACATAAAGTTTTGTATAATCAGGCAGGGGACAGGCTAGGGTGTTTACTTTTACTCATTAGGATGCTCAAGCCTCGTATGATATGGTGCCATGTATATTTCAAGTTTTCTCTTTAGACGCGGGTGTGTTAGTAGACTTGGGTGTTACGCACTCGTTTGTTTCCTATGTTTTTGCTTTAAGATTTGGTAGGAGCCCTGTGGCATTAGAATGCCCTTTATCTATAGTTATTCCTCTTAGTGATATCATAGATGTGGCTATGGTTTTTCCTAACTGTCTGGTGATGGTAGATGGAGGCAACCTCTAGTAAACCTAATTCCCTTACTAGTAATGGATTTTAATGTAATTTTGGAGATGGATTGGTTTTCAACCCATTATGCCATTTTGGATTATAGAAATAAGACAGTGTTATTTCATATTCCTAGGGTTGATGAGTTTAGTTTCGATGGAGATAGGAATGTGGCATCTTATAACCTTGTGTTGGCAATTAGTGTTTGGAAAATGTTAAGATGTGGTTGTCAGGGTTATTTGGCCTTGGTGAGGGACATGTTAGTGGATAATGGTGGTGTAGATAATGTCCCCATAGTGAGGGAATTTTTAAATGTTTTTCCCGAGGAACTACCAAGGTTGCCTCCTAATAGAGAAATTGAATTCTGTATAAATACTATACCAGGTACAAGCACCATCTCTATACCACCATATAGGATAGTGCTAACAGAATTGAAGGAATTAAAGGAACAGGTGTAAGAGCTTCTAAATAAGGGCTTTATTCGATCGAGCACATCACTTTGAGGTGCTCTAGTATTGTTTGTTAGAAAGAAGGAGGGGTCCTTGAGGTTATGTATCGACTATAGGCAATTGAATAATGTGATAGTTAAGAATAAATACCCACTTCCTCAGATTAATGATTTGTTTGATCAACTACAAGGAGCAGAGTACTTCTCCATGATAGACCTATTTTGGGTTATCATTAATTGAGGATATAGAGAGAGTATATACCAAAGATTGTGTTAAGGACCAGGTATTGCCAGTATGAGTTCCTGTTGATGCCTTTGGACTCGCTAATACGCTAGTAGCCTTTATGGATCTTATGAACAAAGTGTTTAGACCGTTCCTGGATCGCTTTGTAATATTCATAGATGACTTATTGATATATTCTCAGATAGAAAAGGAGTGTGCTTGGCATCTGAGGATGGTTTTATATACTTTGAGGGAGCACCAGCTATATGTCAAGCTTTCTAAATTTGAGTTTTGGTTAGAGAGTATATCATTCCTAGGTCATGAAGTTTCTAAAGAAGGTATCTAATTTGATCCCAAAAAAGTAGAAGTGGTAACAAATTGGCTTATGCCTACTATAGTCACATAGATATGAAATTTTCTAGGCTTAGCAAGTTATTGTCAGTGTTTTGTGCAAGATTTCTCCAGAATTGCAACTCATTTAACTCGGTTAAAACAGAAGAATGTTTAGTTCTTTTGGTCAAATGCTTGTGAAGAAAGTTTTCAGAAGCTTAAAGACTGTTTAACCACTATTCCTGTGTTGACCTTGCCTACTAGTGGACAGGGAAATATAGTGCATTGTGATGCTTCTAGGGTTGGTTTGGGGTGTGTATTAATACAACATGGCAAGACAGTGGCTTATGCATCCCGATAGTTGAAGAGGCATGAGCAGAATTACCCGACCCATTATCTTAAAATGGTGACTATAGTCTTTGCACTAAAAATTTAGAGGCACTATAGAGAAATGAGCAAGATATACACCGACTAGGGCTATGCACGATTCCTAGGAGTCTGAACCAAATAGAAGAATTGAACTAAATTGAACTAGAATAAAAAAGAAACTGTTATTGTAAGAATCGAACTGAATCGAACCGAAGTTATTTTACTATTTTGGTTCGGTTCTGGTTCTTCATCAATAACTAAACCATAACAGAACTAAAGAACTGATTTTATACATACATATTTTTTTTTATAATTTAGATATATTACATAGCTTTAATAAAATTATATATATTATATGCAATTAAGAATATTATATATATAATTTAATTTGTTATTAATTATAAGTATATATATATATGTAACTTAATATTAACTTTTATTATTTTTAATTATGAATATATTAAATCACTTTATAGTCATTAATTATCTTATTAAATCACTTTTTAATTATGTAGTATATTTTCTTATTAAAAATTATATAATTGAAAATTTTGTATAAGATAGTAAAATATATTTATTAAGACATATGCTGTGAAGTGACTTAATTTATATATGTATTATTTCATAGAATTAAATTTTGACCCACTCAAAATGTCAGTGGTGCGATCTAAATAAAATATTTTGTGAGGTCTATGATGATAGTGGAGAGCGTGGGCAAAAAACAATATTTAAGAGTTGACGTTAAAATTGAATTCACTAAGTTTAAGATTACATTAGCTATTTTATTTTTAATTTGAAAAAGTTTTAATTACAATCTATAAAATTTTTATAAATATCTACTATATTAAAATTAAATTTATTTTTAATACTTAGTATTGTGAATCAAAATTTACATTGGTAAAAATTATATATTATCTAACAAAATTTTAACTTTAAAGAGTTGAATAAAAATATAATAAAGAATTTCTCTAAAGACAAAAATTGCATAGTTTGTGCTATTAGCTTCGGTTATATTAATCCTAACTCATATTATACTCATTGATTTGCTATTATTTTATAATTTGGATGGAAATATTATATAACTTGTTATGTGTAGGATCGAACACTTACTACCATATCAAAATTTTAAATTCTTGGTAGAGGCGCAACTTATAGCGTAGCAGTCTAAGCGCCATGAGTCAAAGGGATCTGGGCAGAATGCTGACTCACTAAGCTATCCCACTCAGTGCCAACAATCCACCCCAGCAATTGCTAGGGATTCAAACTCATGACCTTGGCTTTGATACCATTTGTAGGATCAAGCGCTTACCACCATGCCAAAAGTTTAAGCTTTTAGTAGAGGCATAACTCCAACCCTTTATAGCATAACAACTCAAGCGCTATGAGCTAAAGGGATTTGAGCAGAATGCTGGCCCACTGAGCTATACTCACTCAGTGCCAACATTATGAATATTTAGTGTTATCTTGTATTTTTATATGATAATTGTTAGTTTGATTGATGAGGACATCATGGTGGACCTTGAAGCACCACAATTCAAAGGAGCCATAACAAGGTCAAGAGCCAAAGCTTTGCAAGCACTAATCATGGAGCAAAAAGCCCTAACACATTCGGCCAACACTATGGGGAGTCAAGTGGAGTGCTTTACAACATTGCAATTACATATTCAAGGTGATCCTAGCTTGATCAAATTGGGAGGAAGCTATTTGGAGGCTTGTTGAAATGGCATGCCATGTGGCATGCCATGTGGATGGTGATGTGGCAATTTAGATTAGGTGGCAGCACATGTGGATGATGTGTTGGTATGCTCACTTACCATTTTGGTTCAAGTCATTATCCATTGTATAAGTGATAAGTGGGAAATGTCATTTTCAAACCTTTTTGCATTTTTAGTAAAAACTAAAGTTCCAAATCTAGTTACAAGTGGCAGACTTTAGGAGAAGAAATGGTAGACTTTGGGGGAAGAAATCTAATTTTAGAGGCCTTCCTTTTGTGGTTAAGTCATTTAAACATTTAAGGAAAGGTGTTATGTAATAACCAGCCAAGTATGGACCATTAGGCATTTGCCATGCTTGGCCAAATAGCCATATAAACTCCTTCTTCTTCATTTTGTCAATTGGCAGATTAGGTTTTATGTTTTGAGAACTCCGTTAGAGAGAGTTTGAAAGAACTTAAGCTTAAATACTCTTAAGTGAGGTTATGTTCTTTGCTAAGTTCCACCTAGAACTTAGATTCAATACAAGTTTGTCACTTGTATTGTTTTAAGCATATACTTAAGATTACTTGGCATAAGTTTCCATTTTATTTCAAGTGCTTTGACTCTTTGTAATATGTAACACCCCTATATTCATTAGTTCCATACATTCCACTATTCCGGTAACTAGTGTCTGTCCAGATAGTCAGGATGTTCAGAACCATATTTAAGTCATCTAGAAAAGCCATGAACAAAAATTAATAGCAATTATACGAAGATGAAATGGAAATAAGGAAAATAAAGCATGATGGGTTAAATGAGCTAAGGCCACAGCGATGGGTGACTGAACCAGGAAGTGACTGCGAGGTCAGTCGCTGCCCTATTTTGGAGTGGGACCCTATGGCACCCCAGGTCTAAGGATTATTGCGAAGCTAATGGTGTTGTGAAAACCATAGAAAAGAATAGAGAACCAGGTCAAATAATTGAATCAGAGTTTAGGAAGCAATCTAGTACTATTGAAAAATTGATCAGACCCGATAAGGGGCATTTTGGTTAATTTACTCTTAGAGTTGAATTTTGACCTGCATGTCTGTTAAAATGTAGGAAACTAAAATATTGAAAAATGATTAAAAATGTAGAGATGTGTAGGAGAAAGAAAATGAAAGAAAGGAAATTTCAAATTATAATGGATTATGACATCACTAGGATGATGTAAGCATGATCAAATTAAAATTTTAATTTCTAAATCACAAAATTTGTAGATAAATATCAAAATAAGAAGACAAAAAGGATTGTCTTCTTTATTTAGATGGCCGGCTCACTTCCATAAACCCACTCCCTCCATTGTTGCTCATTTTAACCATTTGAAACCTTGAATTCTCTTCCCAAATCCCATAGTTACTAAAACAAAAACTTGATTTTAGACCTTGGTAGAGCTATTGGAAACAAAAAGAAGAAGAAAGAAAGGAGATTTGAAGAAGTAGGAAATTCACAAATTAAGGTATGTTATCTCCCTAACCTAAATAAATATGTATGCATGAAATTGCATTTAGATATGAGAAAATAACTTAGGAAATTGAAGAATTGTGCATGAATCTTGAAGTTGAAATTTTGGCCAGCCATGGGGGAAGTATGATTTGAGGTGATTTGATGAAATTGAACATTTAATTTAGCTTAAATGAGACTATGAACAGGAAATAGGTGATAAATGGCATAGGAATTGTATAGGTGTATGAAATTGGGAAGACAAGAATTAGGGTTTTGGCTGGAAATTGGGGATTTTGAGAATTAGTAACCAATTGATGTTTTGATGCTCAATTTTGGTCATTTAGAGTGCTTTGAATTGTGAATTGATGATTGGAATTGAGTTGAGTTGAGGATGTGGAATTGTTGAATTCTGGACAGCTTGACCTCTGTCCACTTAAGAGGTTATAAGTTGAATTGTATAATTCAGTTGGTATGAGACTAATTTGAGATGAAATTAGGGTCATAATGCTACATTTTTTATGAAGAAATCTTGCTTAAAAACTGACCATAAGTTGGTCTAAAATTAGGGTAAATCCGGATTTAGCACCCTGTTACTGGACAGAATTGACCATATGAGCAGTACATGTTCAAATGGTCATAACTTTGTGTAGAGAGGTCCAAATGACCTGATTTTTGAACCATTAGAAAGCTTAGACATAGTAGAACATTTCTTATGAAGAACATATAACCCAGATCTGACTCTAACCAAACCAAATTGCTAGCAAAAAATAGGTCATCAAAACTGCCAGAATCAAAATTTACCCAGAATTATGGACAATGACCAATCCGGCCATCCTTAATAAAAATGGCATAACTTGAGCTACAAAACTCCAAATGGAGTGATTAAAAAATGAAATTAAAGCTAAGATAGTAAGGAACAACTTTGATGAAGAAAAGTTGATCAAATTTCCACTGTAGATAGGTCCAATAGAACAGTAAACCCAAGTAACCAAAATTGAAATTTTGGAATTTCTCTTAGGGAGTTTTGAATTTCAAGTGCCAACCAATGCTAACAAATGTAAGACCCAAAATGTGGTATATTGGTGTAATTGGAACTAGTATACTTATTATGTATGAAAAAGTCAATATTTTACCTAATTAGTCAAATGAATAGTAACCACCATAGCCATAAATACAAAGAATCCAACCTTAGGAGATTTTATGGGTAAAATTAAATATGCAAAGATTAATTATGGGATTAATTATTAGAAATGGTATGGAGGGATATTGAAACACTTTAAAGTTATGTGTTTCAGTTCGAAAGAAGCCATACAAGGAAGAAGGAAAAATTGGAATAGATCAAAACAAGAAACGAGGTTTGTGCACAACTAGCCTTTAATTTATAAATGTTTTACATAATTTGAATGATTAAATGATTTTATTTCTTCATGATTTATGTTTATCAAGTTATGATTTTATTCCAGCATTTATTGAATATTGTTGTGGGTTAAATGAATTTGATTTTGGGAAATTGTGATTGAAATGGGATTTGCATGAAAATGGAAATTGTAATTTGAATTGTGATTTGCATGAAAAATATCGATTACTGAGATTGGCATGAAAATGAACTTATATTGTGATTTATGCTCACAAAAAGGGCAATGAATTTTATGACGTTATTTTATATCTCACTTCTAATACTCAACATGGTTATTACCCGTCCCTCATTTGTTGAGGAGACACTGGAGTTAGCTTTGTTTTGATTACCATGGTACGTGTACATTGATGATGTGGTCTTTCTCATATAAGAGGTTAGATCTATATTGAAGATGGCCCTTTCAGAAATTAATTTGTTATGGTGTAATGGACGGAATGTGCACGATTCGATCTCCCCTACTATAGGGAGTGAGAATAACTTCGAAGATGGCCCTTACGGATTGGTCTTGCATTAAGTTAGTAAGAATAAGAATGGATTTGAAAGTGAGCAATCGTGTTTTCCAAGTGATATCTTATGCACAAATGATTTAAAAGAGATTATTTATTTTAGTTGGTTTATATTTTTATGCTTTTCCCTATTTAGTGAAATTTAATATTTATTTCCATAAAGTGATGGGAATATTTCAAATGTCCATTTATGATTTGTTAAATTGTAATTATTGATCAATGTCATTTAAACAAATGATTTACATTATTGGAAGCATTGATTTTAATTTTATGAATTATGATGAAATTAAATATTTCCAAATTCTTTGCTATGATTTTGTCAATGTATAGTGTATTACATTTGAAATTATTAGTTGTGCACCACAAAGTTCATCGCTCAGTGATAGCTTTGTATACTGTCGCAGGTGAAAGGAAGGATAGAGCAGCTGAGTGAGATCACTTGAAGTTATGCTTTGAAGACAGGTTGGGATTAATTTTGAGTATATTGTAGGTAAACCATTAGACATTAGATTTTGATGTAGGTATGTAATTATGTATATGCAAGTATGTTTGAGCAGTTGTACAAAAACTCTTGTAATATTATTTTGGTATGTAATCAAATATAGATTATTGTAATATTATCTAGAAATTTTAATTACCTGTATATTTTTATAAAATAAATTTTATTACCCCAATGAATGCAGTACTTAAATTTCTTTCTGAATTTTATAATTAATGAATTACTTCCTTTATGATGAGTTTTGTTGAAAAGGAATTGAGTTGATTGCTGGAAATGATTTATCAATTGTTGAGATTGGATTAGGAGATTTTTGTAAACTGTTTTTGTAGGTAAATTGAAGAACTGTTTTCACCCATTTTTAGTCGTAATCACGCGAATTTTCTGCAAAAATTTTAAAAATGCTATATTATTACTAAATAAGTTTTATGACACATCCTTGAGATGAAAACACTCAAGATAAATTTTTTATCACCACGCTAAATTTGAAAATGCATTTGTTTTGTCAAAATTCCTTGTAGTATATTTAATAGATTATCGGTAGGCGAAGTTCAGTAATTTATTAGGTATACTACGGGATCATGTCACACCTTATAGAGGAGTAGGGTGTGACATGTTTAAGTGGTATCAGAGCATAGTTTTCAAAGCATGTTTTGAACTGTGAATTTGATTATTTTTCTCAGTAAGTACAACTGCTCAAACATTTGATACATATAGTACATTTACATCGTAAATATGAACTAATGAGGAGAAATCTCCTTGTATAGGTTATTCAGAGAATAGAAGATTCTGTAAATAGAAATGGAAGAGGGAGATAAGATAGTAGAATAAGCAGTTACAGTTGAGGCACAAGAGGAGGCTCTAACTCCTCAGAATATTAGAGATCCAACTGCATCAGTTTCGCTTATGCAGATTTCTGCTCAATTAGCCCAGCAGTTGGCTATGCACTTTCAACAACTGGCTGATAGTATACTAGCCCAAGCCCAAACCCAACCCCCATAAGGATAACATGAAAAAGGAAAAAGTGGGAAACTAACTGGTCAGAGTTCGAGTAATAACTTGGGAAAGAGGAAGAGCGTTGGGGAGTCTAGTGCTTACGGATATGATAGAGGCAGATCTTCGGGATAGAAGCCACCAAGAACCAGTAGTTGAACAAACAGAAGTTCCTATCCTACCTGTATCAGTGACGTTTGTGGCAAGCTACATGGGGATAATTGCTATAAGGCCACTGGAGCCTGTTACAATTGTGGTGAACTCGGATATTTTGCTAGGGATTGTACTAGAGCACGTCAACCTATGCTACATACTGCACCAAAGAGATCAGTCTAAGGTTTTGCCCTTAGAGGTCTACAGATAGTCAATAGGGGTAGAGTTAAAGATAGAGGTAGTACTACTTGCAATCATAGCACAATGAAACAACCTAAACAGAGTAGTACACCATCTAGGGCGTACTCCACGCATCAAGGAGAAGAAGCAAAGACTTCAGACGTAGTTATCGGTATGTTCTCAGTTGTAAAAGGAATAATTATGTACTATTTGATTTCAACTCTACTTATTCGCATGTTAGTACTAGAATTATATGTTTTGCTGCCATTCCCTTGCATGGGAATAAATTTTGATTTGATAGTGATTAGCCCTTTAGGATAAGAATCATGGTACTAAGTGTGAGTGGAACCAATTTTGGAAGAATTTGTTAGTGAAAGATATTTTTCTGGAATATAATAAATTCTAGATTTAATTAGTGTGCTTATCTAGTGCAAGGCTAGAGGACCTAAAGATGAGTTATGGCAACATAGTTGCCCTGAATGAGAGCAAGGTATTACTGTTAAGAAATGTCAGTGGATACCATAATTAGAGTAAGTTAAGATATCAGTGGATTTGAGAGATATAATTTAAGAAAGTTTGATCTATTGGGATGTATCGTAGTAACTATATAATATTCTCGATATTTGTGCTGTAAGCCGCAGATTACAGTACTGACTTGGGATTTATTGTGTAGAGCTACGTACTACCCAATAGTACACAAAGATAAGAATAGTTGCAAATGGCTTTCGCTCTAGTACAGATATGCTAGAATAGAGTTTTATTACTGGAATTGAGTTTGAAAATCCTAATTCAGGATTTAAAACTCTATAATTAAAATATCAAAAGATCATGGTTGTAAGGTAGCGAGAGTCAACGACTCTGTTACCCTAGCACGAGTTACAGTATATCAGGAATTGTTATGAGACTAGAGATTTCAGTATAGTCAAAATTTAAAGATAATACCTATAGGGCTAAGTCATCCAGTCTCTGATATGGGGTTTATAGTTATTTTGGTATTGCACACAGGGTATGATTTTGTTCCCCTGAAAGAGACAAGATGCAATGGATGATAATCATAACTTATAAAATGATTGCGAAATAATATTCTAATTGGGACAGTAGTATGATAAGAAATAGTTAGTCAGTATTCCTTAGAAAGAGCACAATTTTATTGTGCGGATCATAAGGATTAGATTATGATTGGAGTAAAACTTTTGAATAGCATGGGAAAAAGGAGAGTTCTGTGAACTCCCTTTTTATGGTATTAGAGAGTAGTTTATAGTTCAATAAAAGAGAAGGCAATGATTGCAAATTAATGAAAAATAAGCTATGGAATATCGATAGATAAAAGAAACAGTAGAAGTGAAAATTAGAACAGTTGGTTTAAATGTGCTAATGAAATACTACGAATATCGGTAGAAGTGTTGGTTAGAGTGGCCCTCTGACCAATCCAGAGTAATATTGAAGTGTAGGGGATTTATTAGAAATGATAGAAAGGTATTAGTTTTTGACTCAAGAGTCAAGTAAATAAGTGAATTAATAAATAGTAAATTAAATAAAAGTGAACAAGATGGTGCAAAATGACACATAGGCCTAGATCCTGAATAGAGATGGTAAGTTAGTGGTTATGGATCTGTGGCCAATGATGAGATAAACATTTCTCATATGACCAATGGGGTCACTTTATAAGGAAATGTGAATGAAAATAATTGATGGAACAACAGAAAAAGAAACTATGAATTATTTAAAAACGAACTAGAAATTACATTAGATTGTCAGAAGTCTTACATAAACTCAAAGAAAATATATATTGGAGATAAAGTGAGTGGTAAGATGTTTTTAAAGATTTCTTCTAGAAGTAAATCATAAGATTTAACAAGAAAAGGAAATTAAGTCCTTGTTTCATTGGACCATACGAAATTCTAGGAAGAGTGGGTCCATTAGCACATAGACTTACTCTACCTAAAGAATTGAAGTAATTCAAACTTAACTTATAATGAGGAACTCATAAGGATCTTAGCACATGGGGTGAAGCCATGAAGAAATAAATGAATATCCTTGGTTAAAGTGTTATGGACCATCATCCAGACCATGAAGCCACATAGAAATGTGAGAAGGACATGAGAAAATAACACGCATGATTATTTAAAGACTAATAGTGGGCAAAATTTTGAGGATGAAATTTCATTTTAAGAGGGGGGAGAATTGTAACACCCCTATATTCATTAGTTCCGTATATTTTACAGTTCCGGTGACTAGTGTCTGTCTAGATAATCAGGCTATTTAAAACTATATTTAAGTCATCTAGAAAAGCCATGAACAAAAATTAATAGCAATTATACGAAGATGAAATGGAAATAAGGAAAATAAAGCATGATGGGTTCCGAGGTTACAGTGATGGGTGACTGAACCGAGAAGTGACAACGAGGTCAGTCGCTGCCTTATTTCAGAGTGGGACCCTATGGCACCCCAAGTCTAAGGATTAATACGAAGCTAATGGTATTGTAAAAACCATAGAAAAGAATAGAAAACCAGCTCAAATAATTGAATAAGAGTTTAGGAAGCAATCTAATACTATTGGAAAATTGATCAGACCCGATAAGGGGCATTTTGGTCAATTCACTCTTAGAGGTGAATTTTGATTTGCATGTCCGTTAAAATGTAGGAAATTAAAATATTGAAAAATGATTAAAAATGTAGAGATGTGTAGTAGAAAGAAAATGAAAGAAAGGAAATTTCAAATTAGAATGGATTATGACATCACTAGGATGATGTAAGCATGATCAAATTAAAATTTTAATTTGTAAATCACAAAATTTGTAGATAAATATCAAAATAAGATGACAAAAAGGATTGTCTTCTTCATTTAGATGGCTGGCTCACTTTCATAAACCCACTCCCTCTATTGTTGCTCATTTTAACCATTTGAAACCTTGAATTATCTTCCCAAATCCCATAGTTACTAAAACAAAAACTTGATTTTAGACCTTGGTAGAGCTATTGGCAATAAAAAGAAGAAGAAAGAAAGGAGATTTGAAGAAGTAGGAAATTCACAAATTAAGGTATGTTATCTCCCTAACCTAAATAAATATGTATGCATGAAATTGCATTTAGATATGAGAAAATGACTTAGGAAATTGAAGAATTGTGCATGAATCTTGAAGTTGAAATTTTAGCCAGCCATGGGGGAAGTATGATTTGAGGTGATTTGATGAAATTGAACATCTAATTTAGCTTAAATGAGACTATAAACATGAAATAGGTGATAAATGGCATAGGAATTGTATAGTTGTATGAAATTGGGAAGACAAGAATTAGGGTTTTGGTTCGAAATTGGGGATTTTGAGAATTAGTAACCAATTGATGTTTTGATGCTTAATTTTGGACATTTAGAGTGTTTTGAATTATGAATTGATGATTGGAATTAAGTTGAGTTGAGGATGTGGAATTGTTGAATTCTGAATAGCCTTACCTCTGTCCACTTAGGAGGTTATAAGTTGAATTGTATGACTCCAATTGGTGTGAGACTAATTAGAGATGAAATTAGGGTCATAATGCTACATTTTTTATGAAGAAATCTTGCCCAAAACTGACCATAAGTTGGTCGAAAATTAGGGTGAATCCGGATTTGGTACCCTGTTGCTAGACATAATTGACCATATGAACAGTACATGTTTAAATGGTCATAACTTTATGTAGAAAGGTCCAAATGACCTGAATTTTGAACCATTGGAAAGCTTTGACATAGTAGAACATTTCTTATGAGGAACATGTAACCCATATCTGACTCTAACTAAACCAAATTGCTAGCATAAGTTAGGTCATTAAAACTGCTAGAACTAGAATTTGCCTAGAATTCTAGGCAATGACTAATTCGGCTATCCTTAATAAAAATGGCATAACTTGAGCTACAAAACTCCAAATGGAGTGATTAAAAATGAAATTAAAGCTAAGATAGTAAGGAACAACTTTGATGAAGAAAAGTTGATCAAATTTCCACTGTAGATAGGTCCAATAGAACAGTAAACCCAAGTAACCAAAATTGAAAATTTGGAATTTCTCTTAGGGCGTTTTGAATTTCAAGTGCTAACCAATGCCAACAAATGTAAGACCCAAAATGTGGTATATTGGTGTAATTGGAACTAGTATACCTATTATTTATGAAAAAGTCAATATTTTACCTAATTAGTTAAATGAATAGTAACCACCATAGCCATAAATACAAAGAACCCAACTTTAGAAGATTTTATGGGTAAAATTAAATATGCAAAGATTAATTATGGGATTAATTATTAGAAATGGTATAGAGGTATATTGAAAAACTTTAAAATTATGTATTTCTGTTGGAAAGAAGCCATACAAGGAAGAAGGAAAATTTGGAATAGATCAAGACAACAAACGAGATTTGTGCACAACTAATCTTTCATTTATAAATGTTTTACATAATTTGAAAGATTAAATAATTTTATTTCTTCATGATTTATGTTTATCAAGTTATATTTTATTCCAGCATTTATTGAATATTGTTGTGGGTTAAATGAATTTGATTTTGGGAAATTGTGATTGAAATGGGATTTGCATGGAAAATGGAAATTGTAATTTGAATTGTGATTTGCATGAAAAATATTGATTACTGAGATTAGCATGGAAATGAACTTATATTGTGATTTATGCTCACAAAAAGGGCTATGAATTTTATGATGTTATTTTATATCTTGCTACTAATGCTCGACATGGTTATTACCTGTCCCTTATTTGTTGAGGAGACACTGGAGTTAGCTTTGTTTTGATTATCATGGTACGTGCACATTGATGATGTGATCTTCCTCATATAAGAGGTTAGCTCTATATTGAAGATGGCCCTTTCGGAAATTAATTTGTTATGGTGTAATGGATGGAATGTGCATGATTCGATCTCCCCTACTATAGGGAGTGAGAATAACTTTGAAAATGGCCCCTTACGGATTAGTCTTATATTGAGTTAGTGAGAATAAGAATGGATTTGAAAGTGAGCAATCGTGTTTTCCAAGTGATATCTTATGCACAAATGATATAAAAGAGATTATTTACTTTAGTTGGTTTATATTTTTTATGCTTTTCACTATTTAGTGAAATTTAATATTTATTTCCATAAATTGATGGTAATATTTCAAATGTCCATTTATGATTTGTTAAATTGTAATTATTGATCAATGTCATTTAAACAAATGATTTACATTATTGGAAGCATTGATTTTTATTTTATGAATTATGATGAAATTAAATATTTCCAAATTATTTGCTATGATTTTATCAATGTATAGTGTATTACATTTGAAATTATTAGTTGTGCACCACTGAGTTCACCGCTTAGTGATAGCTTTGTATGTTGTCACAGGTGAAATGAAGGATAGAGCAGCTGAGTAATATTACTTGAAGTTATGCCTTGAAGACAGGTTGAGATTAATTTTGAGTATATTGTAGGTATACTATTAGACATTGGATTTTGATGTAAGTATGTAATTATATATATGTATGTGCGTTTGAGCAGTTGTACAAAAACTCTTATAATATTATTTTGGTATGTAATCAAACATAGATTGTTGTAATATTATCTGGAAATTTTAATTACCTGCATATTTTTGTGAAATAAATTTTATTACCTCAATGAATGTAGTACTTAAATTTCTTTCAGAATTTTGTAATTAATGAATTACTTCCTTTATGATGAGTTTTGTTAAAAAGGAATTGAGTTGATTGCTAGAAATGATTTATCAATTGTTGAGATTGGATTGGGAGATTTTTGTAAACTATTTTTGCAGGTAAATTGAAGAATTATTTTCACCCATTTTTAGTCGTAACCACGGGAATTTTCCTCAAAAATTTTAAAAATGCCAAATTATTGCTAAATAAGTTTTATGACACATCCTTGAGATGAAAACACTCAAGATAAATTTTTGATCACCACGCTAAATTTGAAAATGCATTTGTTTTGTCAAAATTCCTGATAGTTTATTTAATAGATTATCGGTAGGCAAAATTCGGTAATTTATTAGGTATACTACGGGATTATGTCATACCTTACAAAGGGTAGGGTTGACAAGTTAATATATTTAAGGTTTGTCTCCTCCAAATTAGTGTCGTGGTTTATTTGGTAATGTTTAAATGTGTTTGAGTTGTTGGAATTAATCTTGGTTATTGGAATATATCTTTCATGCTTGGCTGAACCTAACATATCCTATATGTTCAAGGTTCAGGACAAGTTTCAAATTTCTTAGTCAATCAGAGAGATTAGGTCCTGTCAACTTATTGCGATCAAGTATGCTTGCAAGGATATTGGATGGTGGTGGTTGTTCTGTGCTTATTATTATCAGAAAATTAACTGCAGAAAATAACCAGATTAATTAGTAAATGTATCAAGTAATTAACCAAAATGATTATGGTCTTTTAATCAAATTAGTCATCCCACTAACTTAGCGAATCCTACGCTTCCAAAGTAGAAAACGGAAATCCTAGTTGGATGGATTTCTAGTGTGTGATTGAATTCTTATAATTCTATTGATCATCATCAGGCACATCCGTTATCGGAATTACAATAAACTATAAGTGAGCAACTCCTTGCCCATCACATCTCATGTGAGGTTCAATCCTTTACCTAGCCCCTAATGCTTAAAATATCAGGTACATCAATTACTGACTTATCTTGCATTAGTTAAGTTGATCCCATTGAGCCAGTAATTATGCAAATAATTTTAATGTCCTCAGGTACATCCAATATTGGCCACCAAACCATTTACATATTTACAACATCTCATGCTTAACAATTTTTCTTAAGAAAATCTCTTAAATTAATTGCATCTTATGTAACTATTTAAAATTTCTTAAAATAATTGCCCCAATGGAGGGCCCATGTTATAATTACTTTGATTATAGCATTTCCAACTTAATCATTTGTTTGAAAGATTTTATGGTCATCCTAATTACTATTAAGGGCTCACTTTGCACATTATCCATTTAGCATGCATATATCATATAATTGCATATATTCCCATACATCTCATGCATTCATGGATAAGCAGTAAATATGGTATGATCTTGGACTTTCTAAGGGATTCAATTTTGAGCCACCAAGAATTGAATCAGGGCATTCCTAGGTGCATTTCATTCATTTATTTTACAAGAGTTGCTGAAGGAGTACATAATCAATACTTGATCTTAAATTTCTCCCACTGGTCCCACCAATGTTCTTGACCTCCTTGAACTTCTTGCAATCTAATATTACATAGTAATCCTTGGCATACCAAGGTGAATTTACAAGAAGTAAATAAATGAAATTATAACCCAAAAATTATTATAACCTTAACAATACATGCCTAAAATAAATTAATTAATTTACAATCCCAATGAAACATAAAAGAAATAAATCCAATCACATTGGTCTTTTATAGTCCATGATCATCCATCATGCATATCACTATTTAACAATTAAATAAAATATGCATACTTAAATTAAATTAAATATCTTATATTCAACTTAAAAATCCAGATTTGAATATGATTCAAATAAATTTAAAAATTCATATTTGAATCTCATTTAAACAAATTTAAAAATTCAGATTTGAATCACATTCAAACAACCTTAAAAATTCAGATTTGAATCACATTCAAACAATTTTTAAAAAATCAGATTTGAATCACATTCAAACAACTTTTAAAAATTCAGATCTGAATATTATTCAAACAACTTTAAAAAATCAGATTTAGATATGATTCAAACAACTTTAAAAATTCAGATTTGAATCACATTCAAACAACTTTTAAAATTCAGATTTGAATCACATTCAAACAATTTTTAAAATTCTGATTTGAATCAAAATTTAATTGTGTGATTAAAATTCTAATTAAACAATTTAATTAGACATAGGATGAGCTTTTAGATCATACAACAATTGCAAATTAAAAAGCCAAACCTTTGCACCACCCATGAAGCCAAACCATGCGCACCATTGATGGTGTTCTTCAATCATGCCGCCACACATTCATTGCAACTAGCAATGGATAAATCATCTCATGATCAAAACACACAATTAAATCACATAATTAACAATCTAAATGGCAAATATAGTGGCTCTGATATCAATTGAAGGAGCAGAAGCGTGGAAAACACAAGTTTATACAATTGAATTAAAAAATTTTCACCTAGGGTCACATGCATAATGCAAGATTTATTTTTATCTATTTGATTTCAATGATAAACAACATATTAAAACTCTTTTAATATGTTTTTGGATCTGTATTTGCCATTTAAGATTTTAAAATTAATCAGATTAATTTTAGAACCCTAGATTAAATCAAGAACAAACACACTAACCTCTTGATACACTGCAGTTTATTTGCGCCTTTGAGATGCATCTTCAGGACACCAGATGTTGTCCCTCTAGCTTGTCCACACCAAGAACACCTATGGCAGCCCTTGAACAACTTCTAAAGCTTTTTCTATTAATTAGAAAATCAAGTTTTGCCTTTTAAGAGATTAAAGATGTAAACTGGACACTAGAAATAATTTCTAGTATTTTTAATTCAAGAGATTGTTTGCTAATCTCTTGGAATAGATGAGAGATGAAGAGGAGGAGAGAATATGAGTCTCAAGGGTGGCGGCACATAATGGGAGGCAGCAGCTTGTATTTTTATTTTTTCATAACAATACTTATATAGCTAGGTCACCACTTAAACCCTTGCCACATGTTACCCTTTGATTGGTTCTAGGTTTAATTGACCCAATCACATTGTGCCAAGTGTCAAACCTATATTTAGTCTTAATTTTAATTATCTTATATGATTAAAAGACATTTGGCAAGCTTATGTGTAATTCCATGTGTCACCATTTCATGGTGCCACATGTCACCCTGTGAAATGACCAAAATGCCCCTGTGTCTTAATTTTGAGTTCTTAACCCAAAATAATTATTTTTCTTCTTCTAATCAATTTATATCAAATATAGATTAATTAATTAATCTCTATTAATTAATTTCTCATTAATTAAATTCATATTTAAACACTTTAAATATAAATTTAACTTATACTATATATCCAATAATCTAGATTTGATTTCAAGTCATACTAGGGACTTTGCAATCTAATTGCAAACTAAAACCTATTTAATTAATCAATTAAACTAATTAATTAATTAAATCATTTTTAATTAGGTGATAACTTGTGTATGTGTGTGACTTACTAGGCTCATCACTAATTGGCAATGAGATATGATATCAACTCTTAATATCATCAGAACTCTTTCTTACCATAAATGATTTCTCTAAATCATTTTATGCACCTCATAGACCATGGTTAACACCTAGCATAGCATGCCATGACCACCCAATTAGTAATAAGGTTTACCTTAAATGAACCTATAATCATATGTCACCATGCACTGGAATCTCTCTGTTACAAAATCCCAACTCAAGCTGGAGTCATGGTTTATGTCAAACTCCATTTGCTATGAATATTATGTTCTCTTTTAATTCCAGTTCTTGATTAAAAAGATTTTTCTCATCAGAAACTCTTTTCTGATTAAATCTATCTGTCCTGGCCAGGAACTTGAAACATCAAGAACAATTAAATGAACATAGGATTTTATCTCTATTTACTTAGAGGAACAGATTCCATCTTGATCAACACCTACCTCCATATATAACTAGTAGGAGCCAACACATGCCCATATACCCATACACAGTATAAGTATGAAAGCAGTATCAAACTCAAACTACCTATATACAAGATAACTGTGCTATCTCAGGTCTAAAGATTATATGCACTGATATGATTTATGACAAAACATTGACAAGAGTAAACTCCATGTGCTTGTCATAAGTGTCACTCGTTCGGCTTACTTATCATTTATAAGTGCCTATCATGTTTGTCATATGGCATGAGACTCACCATGCCATCTTATTTACATATCATATAAATAACTTGGGAACAAACATGAATACAATCTTTCTGGATAAGTCATATCCTTATTATGAAGTATCCTCGATCGTGAACCTATTTATGATACTTTGTACTAGAAATACTGTCACTCATATTCTTAACAACTTAAGAATAGAATTTCTAACAAAATATCAATAGACCTTTTCTATTATACATAAATATATTATGTAAACGGAAAAGTGGAAATACCTTTTATTAATAAAATATGTACAAGATATATACTAAATGATATGCTCTAGGGCATACTACTAACAGTACCCTTACCTGTTTAGCACGTGAAACTTAGCCTGTATACTTGGTAATTGGTTAACTTCTTTGCCTTGTTTTAAAATTTGAGGACAAATTTCTTAAGAGGGAAAGATTATAATAACCTAAAAAATTATTGTTATTATTATTTTTATTATTTAAAACTTGTTTGAAAAGAGTTTTAGTAGAAGTGGACCTAATTGAAAAAGGTTGGACTTAATTGAAAAATCCTTGATAATTTAAGGATCAATTGGTAATTTTGCTTTAAGTTAAAAAAAAAAAAAAAACTAAAAATTGAAGGTTACGCTGACCCACCCCCTTTTCACATTCTCTCTCCCTCCCTCCCTTTTCTTTTCTTCCCTTTTCGTCTTTCGTCCTCCCTTTTCCCTTTAACTAGCCACTTGTCCCTACTATTCACCATCCTCGGCAACACCCTGCAACCACCGGTACTCCTTTTCTGGTGAGCTGTTGGCTAGAAAAACATCCCACACACATAAAACACAAGTTTTGGTTTTTCGGTCTTTTCTTCATTATCTGGCCACAATTTGTAGTGTTCTTGGTATCAAAATAATCCTCTCCTCAAGGGCATCATGTAGCTACCAAGCTTGTACGTTATCATTTCTCAGTTTGCACGAATCAAGCTTCAAAAGTTTTAGTCCATTTTGACTTCCGGACAAATTTCTCCCAAACCAAAATTTTCTTAAAAATCCAATTATATCATTGTGTTGTACACTTCAAGAGTTTCGGAATAATACCAATTTGAGAATTTTTTGTCATTGAAAATTTTTTGAAACCCACGAGCTTGCTAGTGAGATTTCATGTCTTTAAGGTTGTTTTTTTTTAAAATAAAATTATATTCTAACTCCTAGTACTATGGGCTTTGTGTAGGTACTTTCATTTTGAAGAAATTCCACCAGTAATCAGGATTATAGTTTTGTTTCGAATGTGTGAGCCACGGGACCCATCTCGAAAGTGGGTCAATATTACAGTCGTTCCTATAATTTTCAAATGCCCTAGATGCGTTCTAGGTGTTAGAATTAGCTTAAGTAACTTCAAACTCAAATTAACTCTTTTTTGCCTTAAGCTGAATTTATCTCATTAACTAATAAAACATTTATCAATTGTGATATTAATATAATAATATTAAGGACCCCAGAGAATATTTGTAAAATTTTTAGAGTTGATTTAGATAATTTTGAACAATAGTGAAGTTTAAGCACCTGAACTGGAATAGAACAATTGCACTAGTTTAGGTTATTCTGGTAGGCCCCAGATGGGCATTATGTATAATTGTGTTGTGTTGGGGGCCTAAAGTCTTTGAATTGTTAAGATATAAGTTGTGTTCTTCTTGTAGGGAGGTTAGGTCTTAGGTACCCAGCATGAACCCAAATTGTGGATTTTTTATTGTGTTACAAGTCGGGTGAGTTTTTCTCCCCATTGGATTATCCATTTTATGGATGGACTTTGTCCATTTGATTTCTTGATTTTTGGGCTTCATTGTTGGGTTGTAGACTATTTAAGCTCACTACAGGTTTCGAGGGCCTTATACTAACCCAAGTCCTAATGTCGATTCGACTTAGAAATTGGGTCATGACATGCTATATTAGGTTTTTATTTTATTTTATTATCCTAACACGAAGATCTTTTATGTCATTTCTATAATGGTGATTAAACTCCAATGGCCATTAAAGCTTCTTTAGAGAGAAAAGAAGATGAAAATGGTGGTTGAAGTTGAGGTAGGGATGACAATAGATACAGCACCCGCGAAAATCATTCTATTTGAAGGGAACTTGATTAATATTCACATAACTCAAATCTGTTCTGAATCCAATTCAAATTTATTTTCAAATACCCGATTCTATCTCAAATTCAATTATTATTACTTAAATAACACTTGAATCCATTTAATTTTATATATTTTAATTAATAATTTAATAATTTTATAAAATATTTAAATTCTATTTATTTAAAATATTCACATAACTCAAATCTGTTCTGAATCCAATTCAAATTTATTTTCAAATACCCGATTCTATCTCAAATTCAATTATTATTACTTAAATAATACTTGAATCCATTTAATTTTATATATTTTAATTAATAATTTATATTTAATAATTTAATAATTTTATAAAATATTTAAATTCTATTTATTTAAAATATAATATATATGTATGTATGTATGTGTGTGTGTGTGTATATATATATATATATATATATATATATATATATATATATATATATATATATATATATATATATATATATATAATATTATAAAAATATATATTTTATACTTAATTAGTTATTTATATAGGTATCCAATATGTCAAACCCAAATCCAATCCAAACTCATAATGGATATTATTTATCAAATCCACCTGATTATATACTACCAAACTCGTCTTACTAATATCTGCAAATATCCAATCTGTTGTCATCCCTATGTTGAAGCATAAGAAGGTAGATATGGAGGGAGGGAGGGAGGCTTTAGGAATCTTGGCCTAGTTCTTATCTTCCCTAATCAAAATGGTAAAGATGGAGAAGAGATGGGTATCAACCAAGATTAAAAGATGAAGGGAAAGATGCTTGTTAATTTAAAATTAAAAAATGAAAATAATATACTTTTTTCTGCATGAAATTGATTTGCTCAATTTACACATGTCAAAAGTAGATATAGTCTTTTTTGAATGTGAGAATTGGATTGTGGGTATGCCAAGGACGCATATGATCCCATTTGTAAGTGTATTTGCATCGGTCTAACTTCTAATCGGAGCGATTGGCAGGAAATAAAGGACCGAATTTTCGCTTAGGTTCCTTGACTCAACTAGGATGCACCTTTTCAAGATTTCTACTTAATCAACTTGAAAAGTTTGAGAACTGGAACTAACTGTTGAGAAATTAGAAGATCACTTATGCATGAAAGAGTAAATATTGTGCTTAAAATGTAAAGGCTGATCATGATTGATTGCTTTGAAAAGTAAATCCTGTGAAGAAAATGTAAAATTTGTGCTTGATTAAAAAAGTAAATTGCTTGCTGAGAAAATGTAAATAGATGCAAAAAGTGTAAATGAGAGCTTTGAGAAATTGAAAGATTGATTTACTTGAAAATATAAACATTTGTAGAAAATTATAAACTAGCTTGCTAAAAAATTAAAGAGCTAATTTGTAGGAACTAGAATATGAACAAGAAAGCTGTAAATTGCATTGAAAATTGAAAAGTTTGCATACAGGAATCAAAATGTAAATTGCTTGCTTGAATTAAAAATAAAGACTATAATTGAATTCGATTGTTGACACCATATTTAAACAAAATGAGGAGATCGGAGGAGAGTTCTTATCCGAGATCCTTCCTTAAAATCTTAAGCCAAATACTTTAAGAGGTCGGGGGAGAGTTCTTACCCGATCCTCATTCAAATAGAAACACGGAGATCGGAGGAGAGTTCTTATCCGAGATCCTTCATTAAAAATCTTAAACCACATACTTTAAGAGATCGGGGGAGAGTTTTTACCCAATCCTCATTCGAATAAGAAGACGGAGATCGGAGGAGAGTTCTTATCCGAGATCCTTCACCAAACTTTAAGACCAACACCCTATAAGATCGGGGGAGAGTTCTTACCTGATTCTCGCCTAAATTAAAACAGGGAGTTTAGAGGAGAGTGCTTATCCGAAATCTTCCGCTTAAAACTCTAAAAAAAACATACCTAGAGATCGGTGGAAAACTTCTTATCCGAGCTCTTTTAACAAGATCCGAATTAAAACAAAAGCATGTCTGATAAATAACTTTACTCGGCACCTAATCACTAAAGGGTCATTTCATGAACTTGTGTTCTTGGGACAATCCGAACCAATGAAACATCAAATATTCCTTTTTATCTGTCTAAAGGATTAACATTGTCACTATCCCAACCCCCCTAATTACCCTTTTAATTTATAAGAGAGCATAATATTAAACCTGCTTACCTTCATTGAGGAACGAGGTGGGGTGCCTAACACCTTTCCCGCCCGTATATGGACCCCGAATTTAGAATCTCTGTTTTCGAAGTGGTTTCATTTAATTTATTTTCATAAACGGTTTTCTTTAATTCCCCTCAAAATTAAAGTGGCGACTCCTCACTCTTTCCCACTTCGGTGAGTGTTCATCCAGGCGACCGCAAAACACCTTGCGACAGCTTGGCGACTCCACTGGGGACTTTTCACCTTAACCCCGGTTTAGAGGTCTAAAAGCATATTTAATTTTATGCTCATATAAACTAAAACCGTAGTTAAGAGGGCTTAATTTACAAAATTCGAAAATCTCAATCTATTGATTATTGTTATTCTTGCTAACTGTTTCGCTTATTTTGATTGTCTTATTTCATACAGCACTCTTCGTCTAAAAAAAAAGGAAAAAAACTCCCCCGCACTGGGAAGAGGTAAAGGTGTCCCTTCACACACTGAACGTTCACACAATGTCCTCACACACTTCAGCCCTATACCCGAGCTTTTTCACCCTTTTAAGAAAGTAGGAGAGAGTCATGTAGAGGTACCCATGGGTTTTACCCTGTTAGTATCCGTAAAGGCTTCTGCTCAGATTGAAACTCGTTCTATTTACTGTAATACCCGTGGAACTCTCCCGTTAGTATCATGGTGATAGAATGGGGCTCTACTGTTTACAGTAGGGGCAATTTGGGAACCTGTGGCTTTTAGAAAATTAGACCTTGAGCTAAACCATCACAATAGCTGGAAGCCGTAGCAAACTACCTCATAAGATAGAACTATCCAATTAGGTAGCACCTACCCGGTACTAGGATTTTTCCTATTATAGGACAAAAGGGACATACTTGCTCTCACCCTATTCTGTTTGTGTTTTCTTATGTTTTTATTTTTGAGGGTAATCTTGAATCATACTGTTAGGAGGATCTACACATTTTCCTACTTTGACAAATGTATGGGTGTCACCCTATTAACAATATAATTCAAAATTACCTGAATTTATCCTGCTAACAAGTTTTCTACACAGGCATCACAGAATTAGGGTTTGTAAAAGAATAAGCATCATTTTTAACTTGGCATCCTCAAGTCAGTCGGCGGAAGAGGTTCTTAGACAAGAACAAAATGCTAAACCGTGGTCCAGACTGCCTCATAGTTCAGTGCCCCCGCAAAGTGATGTCACCAGGGCAGATACTAGCCTGTTATCTCCATTAGACCTAAGCAAAGTCGAGGTCAAAATGACCGATCTCGAGGGTCTCTCTAGTAGTTGGAAGTCGCTTCCCGATTACGTCAAGGCAAGGTTTGAGGAAAAATACGGAAGGATAGCGACCTTGATACGGGTCAAAGTTCAAATTCCAGCGCTGAAGGCCATGCTATCAGTTTGGAACCCCAAGTATGGGGTGTTTTCCTTCAATGACATCGATACGACCCCCACTATGGAAGAGTATCAAGCGCTATTGGAAATTCCTTACGTGGCACAGAATCGGATCTACCTACACCTCGAGCATAGGCAGACCTGGAAGAGGTTCGCGCATATGTTGGGAATTCCCCCAGAGGAAGCAAAGGCAAGAGAAACTGTCAAAGGAAACACACACGGATGGTATTGGACCTACCTCAAGAAGCAATTGGGCCTGTACATTTGGGATGAACAATGGGAGCAAGCTTCATTGCCACTAGCTTTGGGGATCTACGACCTGATCTTATTCCCTGGGCCTTCATGAATTATAACCTGCAGTGTCACAAAGATATTCAGGGTAGTAGAAAAGCAGAAGGTCAACCCAATACCAGCAATCCTTGTGGAGACTCTATTGACTTTTACTTACTATAGACGACAAGGCAGGGAATCCATTAAGTGCTATTCTCAATTGTTGTATCTCTAGATTATCAGTCACATGTGCTCTATAGCGACAAAGGGATTAACTTGGCACCCAGACCAGCCTCTTATTGAGAAAATGACCAGATTAGTAATCAACCCAAAGGACGAGCTGCAGTGGCAAGAGCAGATTTTAAGCTTCAACAGTCACAACTACTGCTGGAGGAAATTGTGGGCACCAGGTCTACCTATTTTATTCAGCACAGGGAGTAATTATTCAGTATCGCTGATCGGAGTAACCAAATATACGAGTTACGTCCCAGCACTGGTAATGAGGCAGTTCGGTTCAACTCAGTCCATGCTCAGTATTGAAAAATACCATTAAGGTCACTTCTACCAAGAGCTCGGTAATGAGGAGAAATTAAAAGTGGCCCGCAAATCCTAGGAGAGCGTTACTATGATGGAGAGATCACCTAAAGGTCTGGGTTCCATGGAAGATTATCTCAAATGGAGGGCCAGTAGGGATCAAGGACGCTCAGTTGCCAAGCCAATGAAACTCAAAGGAAACATCCCCCATCAGAACATCTTTTAAGAAGAAGCTAATGCTCGTTTGGTCGATTCTCTACAAAGGACGGATACCAAGAACCAGCAATTACAAGAATGGATAAGGCAGTTGGAGGATCAACAGCACATCCTCAGAAAAGAGGTAAAAAGGCTGAGGGAAGAAGCAATGACCAAAAGGGCAGAGTTTGAGGAGCAAGAAATGCGGTGGGAAAAGGAAAAAATCTCCCTCTAAGCTACAATAAAAGAGGCAGAAGTTCGGAATGGCAAGCTCTAAGAGAAAATGGAATACTAGGAAATACTCATGGAAGAGTATAAACAAGAGAGCAAAAAGAAGAAGCTCGAACTGAAGGAGCAAGCACAGCTTATCAATGATATTCTGAGAGAATGTGCTAAAGAAAGAAAGGAAAAAGAAAGACAAGCTACTCTCCATCAAGAGCTAAAAGAAAATGTTGACCAGCTGGAGAGAATGATACAGGGGAAACAAGAACTCTTGCCAGAATCCGAATATGCCCTAAAAATATTCAACCCCGCCAGACAAGAAGAAAGGCTTTACGAGTATCTCAAAAGATGTCATTACATTATAAAGAGTCTCCCTGAGCCTAGGCCAATGTAAAAAATGCTATGTATGAACTATTCTATCAATGAAATAGCTTTGGGCCATTGTTTAGCAAAATTGTGAATGAATAGTATAACTCCCGTAGGAACTACCCTTGCTAGGGTTATGCGAAAAGTTGAATGTGCCATATGGACAAGTATCATAGACACGCATTCGATCCAGTCATTCACCGTCAGACTATCGAGTGATGCCATGATAAAATGAATGCAATTATTCTTTTGCAGATCTCATCTCTAGCTTTCAGATGCCACCGTATCCTTTGTCCAAACTAGGACCTTTTAAATTTTAACAAAATTCGAAATTCATTAAAAGACTTCTTTTTTTTTATTCCCCACAGAAAATGAACATTGCTTCAAGCAAAGTAAGCCTGACCAAACAAGCTGTTCAACTAAGATGAGTGTACTTAACAAGGTCACGAACAAAAAGGCTAATAGAAGATCAGAAGCAAGTCCAGAACCTACAAGGATAAGTTTCCGAGTTGAAAGACCAAATCTTAGAACTCATGAGACTAATGAGGGAGATGTCCCAAAATAAGCCTGCATCAGAGCCAAACTTACCACTACCTCCCCCACCTCCTACAACGGTTGATTCTCATCATGCTTCAACCTCTTTCACTTTCCAGCTGCCTATCCTAGATCCGACGATCACCGTCAACCCGGCCGCCCTGAATAATGACCTACCCTTCCTTTACTAGCCGGCTGTCCCAAATGTCGAGCCACACACTTCAATCCCTTCGGTTCACCCTGCCCCTTATTTCCCAACTGAGGGAATAGCTCATCCAGGAGGAGAGAGCAGAGCTAGAGAGAATGAGAAGCTGTCTGCTCTAGAAGAAAGACTAAGGGCAATAGAGGGCCTGAACATGCACGGTTCAGTAGATGTGGCATCACTAAGATTGGTGCCAGATGTGGTGGTGCCACCCAAATTCAAAATTCCAGACTTCGACAAATACACTGGGAAGTCAGACCCTCGCATTCACCTGGCTACTTACATTGCCAAAATATCTGCCTTAACAGAAGATGACAGACTCTTGGTCCACTTCTTCCACGAGAGTCTCTCTGGGGCAGCCCTGAGATGGTGCATTCAGTTAGATAGGAGCAGGCTGCGCTCCTGGAAAGATCTGGCAGACGCTTTCCTGAAATAGTATAAATTCAACTCTGACGTCGCCCCCACAATGAGAGACCTCCAAAATCTAGTGCAGAGAGAAAGGGAGAGCTTCAAGGAGTATGCCCAGAGATGGAGGGAGAAAGCAACGGAGGTGTATCCTCCGATTACTAATAATGAACTCTGCTCTTTATTCATTGAGATGTTAAAAGCTCCCTATTTCAATTTGATGATTGGAAACATCTCCAATAGCTTCTCAGACATTATTCAAGCTGACGAGAGGATAGAAGCTAACCTGATGATGGGACGGCTGCAGGAGTTGACTGAGAATCCTGCAAAGAAGACCGCCAGCTTTCGCAAAAAGAAAGAAGGTGATGTGCACACCATCACCCGACAAGCCCAATCCCCATTTCTTCAGAATAACTACTGGCCATATCCCCCCCTCATGGCCCAATAATTGCCAACATTCTACCCCCTTTTCCAAATTATCCTCACCCACGCCCCCAGTATTCATCGCAAAAGGGCTATAACCCCAGACCGCCTGCCTAGCCAGTTCAATCAAGACCACCTCCTCCACAAAATAATCATAGACTGCAAAGGAATCCTGATCCACCTCTTCCCTTCCCACTCGGCGAAATATACCGATACCTTATCAGTATAAATCAAATAGTGCCGATCCCCCTTGACCCAATTCAGCCACCATACCCTAGGTGGTATAATGCCAGTGCTCGATGCGAATATCATGGAGGGGCACTTGGACACTCGACTGATAACTGCAGGGCACTCAGGGGAAGAGTGCAAGCCCTAATCAGAAACGGGTGGTTGAAGATCGAAGGGAATGGCTCCCTCCCCAATGTCACTTCAAACCCATTGCCCAATCATGGTACAGGCAATGGCATGAATATGATAGACTCTGAAGAAGAAAGGTCAACCTTGGAGGTAGATCAACTGATTCCTCACTTTGGGGAAATTTTTACAATGGCAGTGAGGGAGGGCTACCTCTATCCACAGGCATCCGGATCAGAAAGGGATACGGGATGTCCCTACCATGGAGGAGCAGCTAATCATGAGCTGCGAGACTGTGATGAATTCCAGCAAGAGGTTTGAAACTTGCTGTCCCTCAAAATTTTGAGATGCTAAGCAAGGCCGAAAATGGAGGGTGGAGTAAATACAGCCAGATTCGGCCAGAATGCCTCCACCTTTAATCCCAGAATGACCTTCTCTACCCTAGCACCACCACCACCAGTAACAGTCATCCGAACCCCACCCCAGCTCCCAGTCACAAACACTCATGCTATGCCCTGGAATTACAATTTCCAAGTCTTCACCCAAGGAGCATCAAGTAGTACATCGGCTCCTAGCCTTGACCTTGCCTTACCCTCAACACCTCCTAAACCCTGCTTTGCTCCCCATGAGCATTTCAGAATGACTTACACTGGACCTTCTGGCAATGCTACTCCCCAACCAGGTCTCAAACCTGTCACTACCACAAACTCCTCCCCACCTGAGCAAGAGGTTGAATTTATAAACCGAAGTGGGAGATGTTACGGGAATGAAGAGAGAGAAAAGAAGAAAGGGAAAGAAAAAATGGGAGAGCAGCCAGAAAACACGGAGGGAGGGGCCAAGAAATTTGAAAAAGAACCTACGGAACGAAAAGAAGAGGAGGAACTGTTGCTTCAGATAATGAAGCAAAGCGAGTATGATGTTGTTGAACAGCTAAGGAAGACGCCTGCTCGGATTTCACTACTGTCACTAATTCTGAGCTCAGAAGTGCATCGCCAAGCCCTGTAGAAGATCCTGGGTCAAGCCTTTGTTAACCCCGACATCACACCGGAGCAGTTCGAAAAGATAGTTAGTCAGATATAGGCATCCAGTTTGGTCACTTTCTCGGAAGAAGAGATAGACTCGGCGGGTTGGAAGCACACCAAAGCTCTGCATGTGACTGTAAAGTGCAAGGGATGTATAGTCGCCAAAGTCTTAATTGACAACGGATCGGCTCTCAACGTTTTGCCCAATGCCACCCTAGCCAGACTGCCTGTGGACCGATCAAATATACGCTAAAGCGCCATGGTGGTAAGAGCTTTTCATGGCATGAGAAGGGATGTGCTCGGAGACATTGATCTGCCACTCCAAATCGGAGCATGCACTTTCAACATTACGTTCCAAGTAATGGATATTGAACCAGCGTACACTATGCTGTTAGGAAGACCCTGGATCCATTCGGCGAATGCTGTCCCTTCCACCTTGCACCAGAGGATCAAATACATCATGGGTGGCAAGATCATAACAGTAAGGGGGGAGGAAGCCATGATGGTCACAAAGCCGCAGTCAATTCCTTATGTGGAAACGACCGAGGAGTCATTGGAAAGCTCTTTCCAGGCACTTGAATTGCAAGAAACCACCTTGAGAAATGAAGGGGCCACGGCTATGGTGGCGAAGGTAATGCTGAAGAGCAGTTATGAAAAGGGCAAGGGATTAGGTGCTACATTACAAGAAATTGCCGAACCCGTACCAGCCATCTAGAAGGTTGGCCGTTACGGCCTGGGATTTAAGGAAGATGCCCTGATGGATGGGAGATTTTGGAAGAGGAACCTCCTTCGGGATCAGAGATTTGACCAGAAAGTCGAGAAAATGAAGGTTGTCCAGAAAATCACAGATGTCTTCACCAAGCCAGTCGTTGAAAATCTAGTGGAAGCTGAAGAATCACCCGAAGAACCATCTGTTGATGTCATACAACTAGACTCCCTATATGAAGTCCTGATCTCGCCAATTGATGAGGGGCAAGAGCTGGAAAACTGGACAGTAGAAGACATTCCTGTACTCAATTTCGAGTAAAGTACCTTTGGTTATCTACACTTGATCATTTCGTCCATGGTGACAAGTGTAATACTATAAATGGACCCTTTTTCTTATGATACAAATATTAATGAATTAATAGCGCATTTTACATCCAATTCTCTTTTCCTTTTTCTTGAAATCTATTCTTATAATATATTCCACTTTCGTTTCTTCAGGACCATTCATCAATTAATACCTAATAATTCAATAGACTCAGAAATTCTTCTGGTTAATTTTGAAATCCCCATAACTACCATTACTTCAAGTGATTCTGAAGAGGAACTCACAGAATAAAGGGGTAAAAGAAATGAACCTTCCCTAGTGCCTTGTGGGGACAAAACGTACACCATAAATCTAGGCACAGAAGAAATGAGAAGGGAATTTAAGGTTGTGGGGAGTGGAGAATTAGAAGATATGGTCAGTTTGCTCAAAGAATTCCTGGACGTATTTTCATGGAGCTATGACGATATGACCGGCTTAGACCCTCACATAGTGACGCACAAAATTCCCCTAATTCCCGGGACGATCCCAGTAAAGCAGAAGCTAAGAAGAATGAACCCTGACACGCTACTCAAAGTTAGGGATGAAGTCAAAAAGCAGTATGATGCTGGGTTTTTGGAAGTAGTCAAATATCCCCAATGGATAGCTAATGTTGTCCCGGTAATAAAGAAGGACGGTAGAGTCAGGGTGTGTGTTGATTACAGGGATCTTAATAAAGTAAGCTTGAAGGACAATTTCCCTCTCCCACACATAGACGTGCTAGTAGACAATGCTGCAAGACTGGGCAGATGTTCGTGTATCAATGGGGCATCCGGGTACAATCAAATCCCCATGGATGAACAAGATAAGGAGAAAACTGCTTTTATCACTCAGTAGGGGGGGGGGGGTATTCTGTTATCGGGTCATGCCATTTGGCTTAAAGAATGCTGGTGCTACCTACCAACTCGCTATGGTCACGTTGTTCCATGATATGATGCACAAAGAGGTAGAGGTATATGTGGACGATATGATCTTCAAATCCAGAGAGGGAGAAAGCCATGTATAGGTGCTGAGGAAAGTATTTGAGAGACTCAGGAAGTATCAGCTGAAATTGAACCCTGCCAAATGCGTGTTCGGAGCTAGATCTGGAAAGCTGCTGGGATTCATAGTGAGTGAAAAGGGAATAGAAGTGGATCCAGACAAGGTTCGAGCCATCCAAGAAATGTCATCCCCAAAAATAGAAAGGGAGGTGCACAGTTTCCTGGGGAAGCTGAACTATATCTCAAGATTTATTTCTAACTTCACTGCTAAAGCTGAGCCTATCTTTAGACTACTCTGAAAGAACAGCACCTCTCAATGGGATTCAGTTTGTCAAGAGGCTTTCGAGAAAATTAAGCAGTACCTGTCAAACCCGCCAATATTGGTCCCTCCGGTAACGGGAAGACCATTGATTCTATACATGGCAGTCCAACAGAATTCAATGGGATGTGTTTTGGGGCTGCATGACGATACAGGTTGAAAGGAGAGGGCCATTTATTACCTGAGCAAGAAATTTAATGATTGCGAGTCAAGGTACTCTTTCCTAGAGAAAACTTGTTGCGCATTGGCATGGACGGCGAATCGGCTTAAACACTACATATTGAATCACAAGACATGGCTCATCTCCAGGATGGATCCTATCAAGTATGTGTTCGAAAGCCCATTTGTGCCAAGGAGGATAGCCAAATGGCAGGTCATACTCTCTCAATATGACATTGTCTATATGACCTGGAAGGCAGTAAAGGGTAGCATAATCACTGATCTCCTAGCAGAAAACCCTATCCAAGATTATGAAGCCCTGGATTTTGAATTCCCCGATGAGCATGTTAACGAAGTCGACGGCGAGGAAAAAGAACCAGCTGATGTATGGGAAATGTATTTTGACGGAGCTGTCAATTTTTCTGGTAATGGAATCAGAGCTGTGCTGGTATCCCCTGACGAAAAACACTTCCCGATAGCTATCAAGTTAAGGTTTGAATGCACCAACAATGTCATGGAATACGAAGCCTGTGTGCTGGGTTTACAGGCTGCCATCGAAATGAAGGTCAGAAAGTTAGAGGTGTATGGCGATTCGGCCTTGATCATTTATCAAGTCAAGGGAGAATGGCAAACCAAGGATCCGAAGTTAATCCCATATCAGAAGTACCTACTAGAGTTCATCAAGAAATTCGAAGAAATTTCTTTCACTCACCTCAGTTGGGACAAGAATCAGTTCGCGGATGCCTTAGCCACCCTGGTTGTCATGGCTCAAATGGAAGAAGGGCAGACGACTCAGGTATTACAAATCAAAGCAAGGAGTGAGCCGGTGTACTACTTCATGATCGAGGAAGAAACAGATGGTAAACCTTGGTATCATGACATCCAGATCTTCATCAAAACCAGAGAATTCCCTCTAGGGGTAAGCAGAAACGAAAGAAGAATGATCCGGAGATTAGCTTTGGGATACTTTCCCAGTGGTGAAATTCTATACAAAAGGAGCTCCAATGGCGATTGTTGAGATGCGTAGATGCAAAAGAAGCAAGGAGGATCCTTTTCGAGACTCATGAGGGGAATGGTACAACCCATGCTAATGGGCATATGATGGCTAAGCAAATCATGAGATGGGGATACTTCTGGACTACTATGGAGAAAGATTGCATTGAGTACTTTCGAAAGTGTCATAAATGTCAAATCTATGCGGATCCGATAAATATCCCACCTCATCAACTGTTCAATCTAATTTCCCCTTGGCCTTTTGCAATGTGGGGCATCGATGTAATTGGTCCCATTAACACTAAGGCATCCAATGGGCATAGGTTTATCCTAGTAGCTATTGACTATTTTTCTAAATGGGTTGAAGCGACATCTAACACCCACATCACGCAGAACACATTTCTCAAGTTTCTCCGGAATAATGTCATCTGCCGACACGGACTCCCCAGAGAGATCGTCACTAACAACGCCAAGAATTTGAATGGTCCGAAGATCCAGAGATTATGTGACCAATACAAGATCCGACATCTCAATTCTTCACCCTACCGTTCCCAGATGAATGGAGCGGTGGAAGCCGCCAACAAAAATCTTAAGAGAATCATCCGGAAAATGACAGTCACCTATAGAGACTGGCATGATATGCTTCTTTACGCTCTTCATGCATACCGGACCTCTATAAGAACATCAATTGGGGCAACTCTATACTCACTGGTTTATGGAATGGAAGCTGTCTTACCTATTGAAGTAGAAATTTCTTCCCTGAGAATTCTCAAAGAATCAGGAATTGATGAGTCGGAATGGATCTAGTCAAGGTTAGACCAATTGAATTTGCTGGACGAAAAAAGGCTGGCGGTAGCATGTCATGGGCAATTATACTAGAGAAAAATGGCTAGGGCATTTAACAAAGGCGTTCGCCTGCGCGAATTCCAACCAGAAGACCTGGTCCTGAAAAAGGTGCTTCCGAATCAAAACGACGTTAGGGCCAAATGGTCGTCAACCTATGAGGGACCCTACGTGGTTAAAAAGACATTTTTTGGTGGGGCCCTAATCTTGACCCATATGGATGGTGAAGAATTTCCAAGACCCGTGAATGCTGACACTGTCAAAAAGTATTATGCCTGAAAAAAAAAAGGGTAGGGGTAAAAACCCGAAAGGGCGCTCCTAGAAAAATGTGCGAAAGAAGGCAAAAACCCAGAAAGGCGCTTTCCGAAAAATGAGTGAAGGGTGAAAACCCGAAAAGGCACCCTGAAAGAGAAAAGAAAGAAAAAGAAAAAAGAAAAAATCTAGGGGTGAAAACCCGAAAGGGGGCCCTTAGAACCAGAAAATGGAGGAATAAGGAAGGACCAAGATAAGGGAATAAGCCACCGCAGCACAAATGTTCGTCAACAGAGTACTTGAAGTGGAATAAGCCACCACAGCACAAATGTTCATCAACAGAGTACTTGAAGTATTAGCAGTTAGGGGACTTCAAAGTCAACTACAAGGAATCTGTGAGATCTATCTTTGTACCCTTTTTCTTTCAAACTGTACCTTTACCTCTCAAGCCATAATAAAGTCATCCTTTCACTTTAATCTATCTTCTCCACACATTTGCATTTTAATTTATCTTTTTGCTTAAACCCAGGTTTATCTTTCTCGTATACTCACACTCTAACGCTGTCTTTTCTACATCTTTATTTTGTGCGCTATTAATCCATTAAAATTTTGTTATAAGATTAGGATTGGGATATTGATAACCTCGTGTACTTTGCTAAAAGATTTGTAGGGAATGATCGCTAGCAAAAAAAAAAAAAAAAAAAAAAATAGGGTTGAAAACCGGAAGGGCGCTTCTAGTCAGATGGGCAAAGGGGAAAGTGAAAACCCGCAAGGGCGCTTTTAGCAAGATAAGAAGAAAGTTGGGAACAGAAAGGTGATCCGGGGAAGTGAGTAAGAAAGGGAAGGTTATAGGTTTAAATCTGGAGACTCGTCCTCCATTAATCGTTTATCTTCGGGATCCTGTTAAGTACACTTCGTCGCGGAAGAACTTCTTGTGTCAGGTTAGGCTTGCTTTGTAAGTATTTTAATTTTTCAGCATTTAAATTCCTGCTATCAACCTTTGGTTCCTTGATCTAAGTTGATTTTAATTTTTTAGCCTTTAAATTTCCTATCATCAACCTCTGGTTCCTTGATCTAAGTTGATTTTAATTTTTCAGCATTTAAATTTCTGTCATCAACCTCTAGTTCCTTGATCCAAGTTGATTTTAATTCTTCAGCATTTTAATTTCTTGCTATCAACCTCTGGTTCCTTGATCTAAGTTGATTTTAATTTTTCAGCATTTAATTCCTACTATCAACCTCTGGTTCCTTGATCTAAGTTGATTTTAATTTTTCAGCATTTAAATTCTTGCTATCAACCTCTGGTTCCTTGATCTAAGTTGATTTTAATTTTTCAGCATTTAAATTCCTGCTATCAACCTCTGGTTCCTTGATCTAAGTTGATTTTAATTTTTCTGCATTTAAATTCCTGCTATCAACCTCTGGTTCCTTGATCTAAGTTGATTTTAATTCTTCAGCATTTAAACTTCCAGTTATCAACCTTTGGTTCCTTGATCTAAGTTGATTTTAATTTTCTAGCATCTAAATTTCTGTTATCAACCTCTGGGTCCTTGACCTAAGTTGGTTTTAGTTTCCTAACTTTAACTCCCAAGTTAAATTTTGAGTCTTAATGTTTTAATACCCAATCGCCCAAAATATGGGTCTGAATCTTTACATAATTCCTACACGGGAAAATTTTATTCCCTTCAATAGAAATTATGTAAAGAGGGGCAGCTATCGACACCATATTTTTGCTGATCACCGAAGTCAATGAACTTTGAAAATCGACCCTCAACTAACATTCCTTGGTTACAAGTAACCTGATTAGGAAATAAGTCGATCCCGCATCTAGTCAAACATTTTCCGATCTCCCAAGGAGATCACATTAATATCAAGTTTCCACGCCATCCAATCTCATTTTTGATCTCTCGCTAAAGAAGGTCGAACCAACTCCAAGTCATATGATTCATTACCGATCTCTCACCAGAGAAATCGAACCAATGTCAGGTCTCCATGTCGTTCAACCTCAGTCCCGATCTCTCAAGCCAATATGAGGCCTCCATGCCATTCGGTCTCGTCTCCGATCTCCCGTCAAAGGAAATCAAATTAATGTCGGGTCTCCGTGCCATCCAGTCTTATTTCCGATCTCCCCTTTATAAAAATTGTGGAAAATTGTATAATAAAGTTAAGGTTGCAGTCCAACTTAATGGTGTTTCCGAGCTTAGGAAGTTAAATCAAGTTTCCAATTCTAATGATCTAAAGATCTACCCGGTGTTTGTTTCGGCCTTAAGCCAATCTTATGCTTACAATGTTTCTCCGATCCCTTATACTTAGATTAATAATCGTTTTAAGTTAGATGCTCAAATATGTTCAAACAATCAAGCATTCATGCAATTAGGATACTTTCCAAGCTCATCAAGAAATTGAACAAAAGAGATCTCATTTCATGTCAAAATAAAATACAAGTCATTCGACTGGAGGATCACCCCCAGCATGTTCTACATTTCGCTCACCCTCTCTATCTCCCTCGGGCTCCTCCTCGCTCTCCTCCTCGTCTTGAGGAGCCAGGTCCACCATCCAAGAGAAGTTTTCCTCAGGATAACGCCTCCTAAGCTCGGTCAAAAGGTCGCTGTGGGCGTTCACGTAAGCACTGGCCTCCCTCATCACTGCCTCTTCTTCTTTCGCTCTAAGTTCTTCAGTGAGGCGAGCGACGTCAGCAGTTTGAAGCGCCCGAGCCCCTCCGAGGTCATGAGCCTGCTCGACCACGAACTAAAGCGGAAGTCGTTGGAGGCTCAGATCGCTCACCTGGTCCGACCACTTCAACGTCATCCGATGACCATGAGACCTGGACGGAAAGGGGGCTCGCTGCTCTCTAACCCTCGGCGCTACTCATTTTCAAAGAAATAAAAAGGTTTAAGTAAGAGTAGGATTAAAGCCCTTACCGGAGTATGATCGGTGCCGAAAGAACTTGAAGAAACGAGAGAATTTTGGAATCGCTCGCGAAGTGCTGAAAATAACATAAGGGAGCGACCGACTGACCCTTCCCCTATTTATACCCGTCTGAGCATTCAATGCTCACAGTGTCCCAAGCGACGCATCGGTTAGCGGAATCCACCTGCTTTTACTGACACGTCACGGGACGGTTCCAGAAACACCATAAATGAAATGAGATGAGATCAGTTGGCCAAGATCGTCGGATAAGGCGGGTGTTCAGAGTTATAGATCAGCTAGGGGTGATTTAGTGAGAAACCAAACCGGATATGCACATTAGAGATCGAAAAATAATCAATGCAATAATTAAATGATAACTGTCGAATAAATTTTCATTTTATTTCCAAAACGACAGATTACATCATTTAGGCGATCTCAAGAGATCGGATTACATCATTAAGAACCTTTAAAGGTCAGATTACATCATTTAGGTGATCTCTAGAGATTGGCACTACATCCTACCTTGCAGGGACCTATGTCAAAGCCTAGTCTCGTGGCTGAATCAAAAGATGTGTGATTAGAAAGCCAACCGTAGTCATCGGATAGATGTATAGCTCAAACGGAGTGACTATGACTCTCATGATGATGAGGAGTCATCGTCGATGTCATCGACCAGAACCAAGCTGCAGTTGGGATGCCCGATGTAGTGAGGAGCCAAATGAACTTCAAAGGGCAGTCACCGATGTTAAGAGGGAAATTAGCAGTCTTCTCGCCCGAAATCGGTTCACCGATTATGTCGGTAGATCGACTCGAGATCGGTATGATCGATATTTTCGATCTTAATTGGTAAATTAGTCTGGTTCTCTCATTGTCATTAGATGTGGTTATCATGATTTTTCGATTACCGGAGTCATAAATTTTCGGTCGAGGAACTAAGAGAATAGTCGGAAAAAGATCAAAAGCGGTCACCATGGCCAGAATGTTATCGGAGAAACATGGACAGGAGAAGTGAAAATGGGAAGAGAAGAAATGGAATGTGGGAGAGATGCCCCGCTAAGGCATATATATAGGGGGCCTGAGCATTTATTACTGACGAAAACTGAAGCAGACGCATCGGTAACCGAAGAATTAAATGCTTTGACCGGGGTAGATCGGATAGAAGAGAAGGTTCTAGAATGGGAGAGATCAAGAGAGGGGCCCGATACGAGAGATCAGAAAAGAGTCATGACTAAGTGAACGGAAGGAATGGAGATCGGAAAGGAAGACAAAAGACTCCTAATAACTTCCTTCATAATCAGAGCCAAGGTAGTTAAAGCGTTGCAGGCAAGATCAAATCTTCACTGCACGCTTCATTTGCAGAATAGCCCGCAATGCTGACAGATGCCAGGACAGTTATGACAGTCCTGTGCTTCTCAATCTCCACTGTTGATCTTACTCATAAGGACAAACCCAAAGCCCTTGGATCAAAAAGTGGACGACAGAACCAGCGCCTTTTGTTCCCGACCTTCGAATCCATCTTAACAGGAAGATCCTGAGCCGTTGGATCGAAAAAGAGAAAGGAAAAATATTCTGAATAGGATCTCAGCCGTCCATTTTAATTCTCTTCAATTCTTGGGCATCAGATCATGTCCTTTTAAATCCAAACCTTCCATCTCCCCAGAAGAGATCCTGACCCTGCATTAGGAGCACCCATTCCCTATAAATACCTGCATGCAATACTATTGAGGGAGGATGGAAAAAAGGGTGGTAATTATAGTGGAGAAGCTCTGAAACTTGATTCAGTCTCGCTACTCTGCTATTTTAAGCTTTCAAAATCGAGAAACTTCAGAAACCAGTTTTCTAAAGTATTTCCATCGAAGGAGTGTTGGACGCTGAAACTCTTCATTTTCAGTTTGCTCACTACTCTCCGATACCATTTCTCAGTTTTAGTTTTGTCTTCATTATCTTAATATCAACCTTTTATTTCCCAAGCTTAATCTCATTCCAACCCAGTTACAGTCACTTCGGCTCAACTGCATTCTAACTTGGTATTCATTATTTCAAAGCAAGCATTAGTCCCCAGACTATTAGCTCACAGCTCTATAACATTTGTGGCTCCACAGTTGGTTCAATAGACTCAATCCCCCACAGGTAGGTGCCTAGACCGTTGCGTTATCAAATGCTCGCCTTTTATTTTCTTTGTTTTCATGCTCATAATTTTCATTGAGTTCAGTTATGCTAAAGAGCCCCACGCAGCTAGTTATTCTCTTGAGTTTACCTTTTATTCATCAGTTCATGTTATTTATTTGTTCTTAGCTTTTATTATCTTCAAATATAGGTGTTTTGATCACGAGTAATGTATAGGTGGTTTAATAAAATGTCGGTAGCTGTATCTTAACACGAGAGTTTCTTTAAAATAATAAAAGTTTGGATAATAAATCGGAGGAAAAGTTATGAAGTCAAACCACTAAACAAGCTCAAGAGATAACCTGGTATAGTGGGGATCGAGGTAAGATCGGATCCCAGACTAGTAAACGAAAGAGATCGGACATTGCCTGCCAGAAAGTACTGGTAAGGCGATCATAAAGGGAATCAGCAAAGACTCAGTCTGGTATCCCCTCCCTAGTTATAAGGTATCAATGGGTTAAGAGAAGCCCCGCTCGTGTTCCTGGCGTCTTCAAGCCCTAGAACCCTTAATCAAAGGTTCTTACGATATACAATCGTACTACATATTTTAAGAGATCAAGGGAGAGTTCTTACCCGATCCTCAATCAAATAAAAACACGGAGATCGGAGGAGAGTTCTTATTCGAGATCCTTCCTTAAAATCTTAAGCCGAATACTTTAAGAGGTCGGGGGAGAGTTCTTACCCGATCCTCATTCAAATAAAAACAAGGAGATCGGAAGAGAGTTCTTATCCGAGATCCTTCCTTAAAATCTTAAGCCGAATACCTTAAGAGGTCGGGGGAGAGTTCTTACCCAATCCTCATTTAAACAAAACGAGGAGATCGGAGCAGAGTTCTTATCTGAGATCCTTCCTTGAAATCTTAAGCCGAATACCTTAAGAGGTCGGGGGAGAGTTCTTACCCATTCCTCATTTAAACAAAACGAGGAGATTGGAGGAGAGTTCTTATCCGAGATCCTTCCTTAAAATCTTAAGCCGAATACTTTAAGAGGTTAGGGGAGAGTTCTTGCCCGATCCTCATTCAAATAGAAATATGGAGATCGGGGGAGAGTTCTTATCCGAGATCCTTCATTAAAAACCTTAAACCATATACTTTAAGAGATCAGGGGAGAGTTTTTACCTGATCCTCATTCGAATAAGAAGACGGAGATCAGAGGAGAGTTCTTATCCGAGATCCTTCACCAAACTTTAAGACCAACACCCTATGAGATCGGGCGAGAGTTCTTACCTGATTCTCGTCTAAATTAAAACAAGGAGTTCGAAGGAGAGTGCTCATCCGAAATCTTCCGCTTAAAACTCTAAAAAAAACATACCTAGAGATAGGTGGAAAACTTCTTATTCGAGCTCTCTTAACAAGATCCAAATTAAAACAAAATAGTCCCAATACAGTAAATAACTTTACTCGGCACCTAATCACTAAAGGGTCATTTCATGAACTTGTGTTCCTGGGACAATTCGAACCAGTGAAACATCAAATATTCCTTTTTATCTGTCCAAAGGATTAACATTGTCACTATCCCAACCCCCCTAATTACCCTTTTAATTTATAAGAGAGCATAATATTAAATTTGCTTACCTTCATTGAGGGACGAGGCGGGGTGCCTAACACCTTCCCCGCCCGTATATGGACCCCGAACCTAGAATCTCTGTTTTTGAAGTGGTTTCATTTAATTTATTTTCATAAACGGTTTTCTTTAATTCCCCTCAAAATTAAAGTGGCGACTCCTCACTCTTTCCCACTTCGGTGAGTGTTCGTCCAGGCGACCGCAAAACACCTTGCGACTTCGATGTTAGCCTAAAAAATAAAAGATCGCTTGGAAAAGTAAAGAGATTGGTTGAACTAGAGAAAAATTGAGCAAAGACATTGTGTTTGTTGGGTGTTGATTGATTAGTTGTTATTGTATGTTTGTTGTGTATTCTCTGAATGAAGCCTAGCACATCAATTATAGAGGAAGATCAGCTTGGTGCTCAAGTTTGGTGGTTACCACTTCCGCCACTTGCCACATTTTTCTCTCCTCTAAGTCACCATCCATAACCTCCCATAACCACCAACAATCACCAAAAACCACCCACTAACTCCATAACCACACACACGCACCACTTCAGCACTTTCCCACAACTCCACTTAATGCTCATCCTTCAGTAGATATTTGTAGACACTAAATATCTGTAACTGCCCAATAAATAACACCCACTCGTACAGGTAATTATTTAATTAGTTTGACTCTATATAATTAATATCCACTGACTGTTAATCTTCTGCCAGCTTGAGCTATGGGCCTAGTCACATTAAATTGATAATTTAATTTAATATTTTGAACTTATTAATTAACTGAAGTCCAAAAATATTAAAATTAAATTGTGGAGTGAATAGATGCCCCCCATGTGTATAGCTTAAGAACTTAGGTTGTACACATATAGAGAAGAGGTTCAATGTCATCTCAGGGTCACTTGGCTTTCTTGAATTGAATTTGAAATTTTATAGCTTCTGCACTGCTCTTGTTGACTTGCTTCCATGGAGAAATTCTTCAAGAATTTAATCTATTGAATAAAAATTGACAATAACAATAGCGCAAAATTTTACCTAAAAAATTAAATAAAAGAACATTTTAATTCTATTAAATAAAATTTAACTACCGATATGCCAGCCAAATTTATTTAATAAAATTAGCTTTGAATTTTTTTCGTATGACTAAGCTCATATTTTTTTCTTAGCTCTTTATTTTTTTTTCCTTCTCTCTCTATCTCTCTCTCTCTCTCTCTCTCTCTCTCTCTCTCTCTCTCTCTCTCTCTCTCTTTTACACACCACTCTTTTTTTGGATAAATTTTGACAACAGTCACTGAACTTATCTATTTATAACATTACAGTCATTCAACTTAAAAATATAATATAAAACCCCATCAACTTTTAAATTTTACACAATAAAATCTCTCTAACCTCCAATTACCTATTTTTCAGTTAGATACTGACTTGAACAGTTTCAATATAGAGCTTAGTCAGTATTTCTCTTTTCTCTCTCAAGTCATGTGTAAATTGAATCCTTCTTCTTTCTGTAGATAGAATAATTTTTCACATGTAGAGAAAATAATTTTACACTTTGCATAAGAGAGGAGAGAGAAATGTTGACTAAGCACCATGCGGGAGTTGTTCACGTCAGTTTCTAACTGAAAAATTAGTAATTAAAAGTCAGAGGGATTAGATTGTGTAAAATTTGAAAGTTTAGGGGGTTTTATCTTATATTTTAAAGTTGAAGGACTGTAGTATTACAACTATATAAGTTCAAGGATAATTGTTGATATTTGTCCCTCTTTTTTTTTTTTTTTTTTTTTATCTCACACCCATGGATCAATTTTCTCATAACCCATAGAGACATTGAAAATTAAAATAATGTGGTGTTTTAATTCTCAAAGATCTATTCACAATTTATTTTTCTCTCACCTAATTACAATGGACATCAACTCTCTTACCCATAAATAATAAACCCAGTCTCACAAATTTCTTATCCAAAAATAATATACTATCAAATTTTCTCTCAAATGGGCTCAATCTCATAGCTCTCACTTTCACAAGCTGGTCAACTCTTTAAATATAATGAACCCATCTCACAATCTCATTACCCAAATATATTGGACCCATTAACTCTCTCAAATATAATGGTTCCAATCTTAATTCTTATCCAAATATAATGGACCAATCTCACATTTCTCTCGCCCAAATAGGCCCATTAGCTCTATTACCCATTCAGACCCAATTCTCACATAGATACCCAAATCACCAAAACACACCAAATGTTTTCATTCTCTTCTCAAATGATCTCTCTCTCACTCTCTCTCTCTCTCTCTCTCTCTCTCTCTCTCTCGCACTCTTGATCTCATAATTTTCTCTCAATTTCCCTCCCAATCTCATATAATTCCCAATTTTCTCTTAAAATTCCTTACCATTCTCTCATCCCAATCAAAACCTCACAAACCCATTTTTTGATGTATTAAAAATTTTTGGGTAATAAACAATTTTTAATTTGATGAGAATAATGTGAAATTGTATGATTCTGAGTACTAGAAAAATTTATGGTTGATGAAGTTAATAAGATTGCATGAATTTCTTAAGTATCAGAATTTTCCGAATAACAAATAAATTTGATGCAACTAGCGAATATGGGTATCAAAATTTTTTAGGCAACAAAAAATTAATAAAAGTGAATAATCTTCAGTATTGGAATTTTTTTGAATAACAAATTTGATGGGAAAGATGAAATTTGAGAATTAGAAAATGCTCGGTTAGTGTACTTTTGAATAAAACTAATGAATTTTGAGTATCAGAATTGTTTAGGTAATGTCTCTTTGAAAGAACTAATACTACACTACATAATTTTTTATCCGTACCATGTAATTGATGGATAATATTTGCAAATTGAGCTTTTATAAATTTTTCTGGACCTCTGATTGTTGAGAAAATGTTGATCACATGTTGAACATATGAATTGTGTAATCAGAAAAACTTAGAGACTTTAAATAATATATTAATTGTTTGTAGTTTGTGTCTTGATTATAACCCTTTGTGGCTTTTGAGAAAATTTTGGCACAACACATTTTTTAGAGGAAATACTGCTAAAATTTTTGTAAAATCATATTTTACTTTATAATACTAATTTTCTTACCTACTGTAAACTGGTAACCACTGCATAAATTGACACTTTGCTCCATCTTGAGAAATTCTAGACCAAATGATTGCAAACTTGTCTTGTTGTACTAACATTAATTTTACTGCTTGCCCAATATAGACAAATTATAAAAATATTCTTACACAGTTGTACCAACTTGACTTTCACTTTACATTCCATAAATGTCCTTTATTATTTTCTAAATTGTCTTCCACTAAATTTTTGTGCCAACCCACTGCCAAATTGCACAGGCACTTTAAGCACACTACTTTACTTCATGTTACCAAAATTTGGCCCACTTGTATCAACTTAAACTACAAAACCTTCACCATATTTAAGAAAAATCATGCCACATTGTTGAAACAATAAATGCATCCTAAAAGAACTTTCTCTAAAATGTAAGGATATTTCCTAAAAATTCTAGCAAGGCAATCTCATGGAATATATATCAAATGCTAGAAATTTAAATCTCAAATATAATACCCTTTAAGCTTCATTGTTGGCTATATTTGTGCTTTAGTAGCTAGACCTGAGTTGGCATACCACCAGGACTTTTGAGAGGTTTTTTTGCTACCTCTAATGTTGCCATCATGGACAAGCCTTCATCCACTGCTCCAGTGAGTATCACTATACTTCTTGTGCACATAAATCAATCCACTTGCTTGTTTTCATTATGTTGATTTTCCATGAACCTTTATGTCTCTCCAGCACAATTATAGGAATGTTAGCGTCACCCATTACCACAGCTATTACTCCAGGTATCTCCTCAAACTTTCTCTATTTGCAATGAACTTGTTATGACTTGATTTTACTTACAATGACTCCTTTGTCCATTGCTGTACCATCTACTTTGGTTAGGAGAACTCCTTCATTTTCTTAGGTATGACACTAATTTTTTTTTCTTTTCATGCAAACTAAATGAGGAAGCTTGCTTAGAGTGATTTTGCAGCTTCCTTGTGCTCCAAATGCTAGCAAGCTAGGAAATGGTTCACTAGGAGATAATAATTTGCTTGATAGAAGAGAGAGCACTCAGAGTAATGAGATTATCTTTATGCCCCTTTTCCACTTTTAGCTTACTTTGATGGAGTTGTGCCTCCTGTATTAGTCTTGAGTTTCCATTTAATACACTTGTAAATTTTTGCTGAACTCAAAAACTAGCTTGTTGATGATTTGAACAATCATGTTCTAAGCTTTTGAAACATGATAAGATTTGATGATAGGGGCTGGGGCCTTGCTTGTGATTGTGAACTATTGAATATGACTGAGCCCTTGTTGTGCCACTGTCACCCATTTCACCATATATATGAACTGTCTTCAGCAGGTACCCTATAAACTATAAAGCCCTTCTGCATGTTTTGTGTGACTTATCTGTGCATGATAGGAATAGTAGAATGACTCCTTGAGACTTGTCTATTCACTGTAGTGTTGCTTTGACTTTGATGACACCACAGACTTGGCATGTAACACCCTAGGCAAATCCCCCATCGACAAAACACGGGAGAGATGCTGGATTTATAAGTTGGTGGTTCGTAACCCCTAGTGACGCATTTTAAAACCGTGAGGACTTCGGCTTAGAGCGGACAATATCACTAGTGGGTCAGGCCGTTACATTTGCGGTATCAGAGTCGCTCTGCGTGCAAACTTGAGCGATGGTGGGGCAAACCTCAGCGAGGACCCTGAGTCCCATAAGGGGGGTGGATTGTAACACCCTAGGCAAATCCCACATTGGCAAAACATGGGAGAGATGCTGGATTTATAAGTTGGCAGTTCGTAACCCCTAGTGACGTGTTTTAAAACCGTGAGGGCTTCGGCCCAGAGCGGACAATATCACTAGTGGGCCGGGCCATTACACCTGTGTTTTGCCGATGTGGGATTTGCCTAGGGTGTTACAATCCACCCCCCCTTATGGGACTCAGCGTCCTCGCTGAGGTTTGCCCCACCATCGCTCAAGGTTGCACGCGGAGCGACTCTGATACCACAAATGTAACGGCCCGGGCCACTAGTGATATTGTCCACTCTAAGCCGAAGCCCTCACGGTTTTAAAATGCGTCACTAGGGGTTACGAACCACCAACTTATAAACCCAGCATCTCTCCCGTGTTTTGTCGATGTGGGATTTGCCTAGGGTGTTACATGGCAACCATGAGGCCAACCTAATGTTGGCCATGTTAATGGCCCTACACAATTCTGTTTAAGCCTTTTGATTGTGCTACCTTTAAAATACTAGGATATTATTTTTTGTGGCAGCATCCATTAATGCACTGCTTGTGTGGGACTTCATCTAGGTTAGCTAGCTAGTATGTGTCATGCTTCAGAACTATGCACACATTGAATGGTTCCTCCCAGTTAGGAGACCATTTTCTTAGTTCTCTTTATTTTGTCCTTAAAGGCAAGATAACTTTCTTAGTTCTCTTTATTTTGTCCTTAGAGGCAAGATAACTTTCCACACCAACTCACCTTCCATAAAACACTTCCTATTCACTCTTTTGTTGTATGCCTAAGCCATTTTCTGATACTCAAAAGAGCCTTTGGTGTTGAATTCCTTTTTGCGGTGTTGTTCAGCTTTTAGCTGTTGTAATCTCCTTTTTATGTCTTAGTCAATGGCTTAGAAAATTTCTTATGCTGAACTAAACTCCATTCACTTGTAGGTGTACCTACAGGTTATACCATAAACTAAACTCTTTCCTTTGTTGCATTTGGCTTTTGATGCCTAGGTCTTGTGATTTGCCTCATAAGTGCAACTTTCCTTGTTAGATTCATATGTTGTCTATTAAGAACCTTGTAAATCTGCTAGTTTGGAATCCAGGCCTATTTTAGCTTTGGACCAGGATTTTTCTGTCTTATTCCCAGCTTTTTTTTTCCTCCAATAGTGCCTTTAGATCAACATTGGTGGCGTTGATGATTGTCATTGGTGGAAATAGATCCTCATTAATCAACATTAAAGTCTCATTCTTATATGGAAACTTAAAAACACCTTTGTTAATTTTGTCCTAGATCAAATTTCTTAATGCGCAACAATAATTAGTATGATGAGTCCAAACATCATGATACTTACAGTAATTTTAGATGGCATCTTGTGTCCCTGTGGAAGAATCCAAAATTTTTCTTGTAAGTGAAAATTAAAAATCTCCTCCACCTTTGTTATGTTAAACGAAGGATTAGAAGAGGCTTTCCTCCATTGTTTTAGAGGTTTTGCTAGTTTAGACAACATAAGACAAACATAGCTACCCATATTAACAAAAATAGCAATACTATCATCATGAAAAGCTTCTTGAAAATAGGTACCCATGGAAATTTTCTTTTTCTGATTTTCTTCCCTAAGCAGCTCTTCATAGTCTACTACTTTCACAATAAACCCAAAGAAATTTCCAAACTCCATATCTTGAAACTTTTTCCTAAGCTCAATGTCTAAACCACCTTGCGCCAATTTGACCAACTCATATTCGGGCAAAAATACTTTGCATTTGTTGTGCATATTCTTGAACTTAGATATGTATGAATCTATAGACTCTCCTGGCCTTTGGTAAAATTTAGACAACGTAGCAATAGACACATCATGCTCAGTTTTGTAAAACTGTGTGTGAAATAAGTGCTCCATGTCTTGCCAAGTATGCACAGAATCTCTAAGTAATGAAGCATACCAAGAAAATGCAATTATAGTTAGAGAGTTGGAAAACAACCTTAATTTAAACATGTCAAAATTTTTATAATTAGCAAGCTCACCACATTGCATAGTAAACCTACCAATATGTTCTAAAGCAGACTATAACCCATCTCCTGAGAACAAAGTGAACTCAAATATTTTATAACCCCTAGGAAAGGGATTATTCCTATCCACCCAGTTTGGATAGGGTTTATGAAACTCAGGACGACCTATTTGATGAAGGCAAAGTCCTTACAACAATTCAACAACTGTCCTAAAGGCTTCATGGTCAACATAAGGTTTGGGATAATGTAACACGGGTGCATGCATAAGTGGTGGTGGTGCCAAATTATTAATCCTAACATTATCCGCATTATTTACTGTATTATTCAAGATAATATTTACATTAGCAACATTATATACATGTGGGTGAGTGAAAGGATTGGTTGTAGCATAGAACTTACCTCCCTGTTAACTATTAAATGTCCTTACTACTTGTGTAGGAGCAACCATTAGAGTTATTTCTCTCCTTTGAGGTGGTTAGTAATATTACTCTTCTTGGGTTGGTGTTATTTACGCCTCATTGGATGTCTGTAGGTTAGTCACTGCATGACTACCTAAGATTATTGCTTGCCCCCTAGGCGTCTTGCTTCAGGTAAATGTCTTGTAGACCCTTGGCTGATCTGTTCTAGTTGAAAAGATAGTGCCTTGAAGCCAGTCTCAAAAGCAACTTTGATGCTAGCTTCAATTTATTTTGTCACTTGTTAAGCAATTTGAGTGCTAGCACTAGCTATATCAAATGCAATTGGAGTCACCTCTTGTCCTGTGGGTGACTCATTGTCAGGATCATATTGTTTATTATCACTGAGTATAGCTTCATCAGTTACTCTTTCAGGGTTAGGCTCTATGGCTTCTTTTTCATTAAAAATCCTTGTTTTGGGCATGATGTCCAAAACTTTTATGTCAAAATAGTGAATTGAATGTGAATGAAGAGAGTAGAAAGTTGAAATAGGTCCCAGTGGGTATGCCAGAAACTGTTTTTGCATAAAATTGATTTTACTTAATTTACACATGTCAAAAGCAGATATGGCCTTTTTTGCATGTAAGAGTTGGATTGTGAGTGCACTAAGGATGCATATGATCCCATTTGTAAGTGTATTTGCACCAGTTTGACTTCTAATCAAAGCGATTGACAGAAAATAAATGATTGAATTTTCTCTTGGGTTTCTTGACTCCATTAGGATGCGCTTCGTCAAGATCTCTATTTAATCAACTTGAAAAGTTTGAGAACTGAAACTGACTATTCAAAAATTAAAAGATTGCTTATGCATAAAAGAGTAAATGTTGTGCTTGAAAAGTAAAGGCTAATCATGGTTGATTACTTCGAAAAGTAAATCTGTGCAAAAAATATAAATATTTGTGCTTGATTGAAAAAGTAAATTACTTGCTGAGAAAATGTAAATAGGTGCAAAAAGTGTAGATGAGAGCTTTGAGAAACTTAAAGACTAATTTGCTTGAAAATATAAACAACTGTAGAAAATTATAAACTTGCTTGCTAGAAAATTAAACAGTTGATTTGTAGAAACTAGAATATGAACAAGAAAGCTATAAATTGCATTGAAAATTGAAAAGTTTGAATATAGGAATCGAAATATGTGCGAAAAAAATGTAAGTTGCTTGCTTAAATTGAATACAAAGACTAGAATTGAATCCGTTACTAGACTGAAAAGTAAAAGATCACTTGGAAATGTAAAGAGATTGGTTGAACTAGAGAAAAATTGAACTAAAACATTGTGTCTGTTAGGTGTTGAATGATTGATTGTTATTGTGTGTTTGTTGTATGTCCTCTGAATGAAGCC
>NC_079495.1:19658768-19761036 GCF_030052815.1 Hevea brasiliensis
CATAAGGTGTGGAAGAAACTAACTTTGATGGAATCCTATTTAGAATATGCAAAGCTGATTCTAATGCAAATCCCCAAAAGGAGATTGGCATATCAGTATAGCTCATCATACTATGTACCATATCTAATAAGGTACGATTTCTCCTTTCAGATACACCATTCAGCTGTGGCATTCCTGGAGGAGTCAGCTGGGAAACAATGCCATGCTCTTTCAAGTATTCATCAAATTCAGTACTCAAGTATTCACCTACACGATTTGATCAAAGAGCTTTAATACTTTTTCTTGTTTGATTTTCTACTTCAGATTTAAATTCTTTGAACTTTTTAAAGGATTCATGTTTGTATTTCATCAAATACAAATACTCAAACCTTGATTTGTCATCAATAAAGGTAATAAAATAATGAAACCCGCCTTTAGCCATTTCTTTAAATAGACCACATACATCACTATGTATTAGCTCCAAAATATTTTCAGCTCTTAGTCCTTGTCCAACAAAGAGTGATCTAGTTAATTTGCCCTGAAGGCAGGATTTACAAGTTGGAGTAGGTTCAGAACCCAATGAGGATAAAATCCCCATTTTCTCTAGTTTTTGTAATCCTATCTTCTGCAACATGATCTAATCTTAAGTGCCAAATATATTTTGAACTTGAGTTGATTTTCATCATGGCATTGCATTCTTTTAGATTGCTTGCATTAGATTTGTATTTAACATTATTATCTAAATCATAAAGTCCATCATGCATATAACCCGAACCAACATATTTATTTCCAAAATAAATATTGTAAACATCATTTATGAACTGAAATTCATAACCATCTTTAGTCAAACTAGATATAGAAATGATGTTCTTAAAAGCATCAGGTACATGCAAAACCTTATTTAAATACAAAACATGTCCTCACATGTATAAAGATTTAGATCCTATGGCTAAAGCTTCAACAGTTGAGCCATTGCCAATTCTGAGTTTAATATCTCATTATTGCAAGCTGCTACTACTTGCTATACTCTGGGCAGTTCCTTTTCCAGTGCCCATCCTTCAGGTAGTGGAAACACTTTCCTTTGCCTCCATTAGCTTTGGTCTTCCCTTTCTGTTTAGCTATCTTCTTGGAAGGACCAAGAATTTGAAGTTTCTTTTTCTTATTGCCCTTCTTCTTGTTGGACTTTCCAGCAAAAAAAGATGCAATCAAAGCTACATCTTTTCCTTTATTGCCCGACATATTCTTTTGGGCAATAACCAGCATGTTAAGTAAACCAGCCAAGGTATATTCCTGCTTAGTCATATGAAAATTTGTCACAAAATTTCCAAATGACTCAGGAAGGAACTGAATAATCAAATCCATTTGTAGTTGGAAATCCATGTGAAAGTCAAGATGTTCTAGCTGCTCAATTAGCCGAATTATCTTGTGGACATGATCCCCAACATTCTGTCCCTCAGACATCCTTATGTGGAATAGCTGTCTAGATATCTCATACCTAGCGTTCTTGCTGTGCTTACCATACAGCTCTTGAAGGTGAAGGAGGATCTCACTTGCATATTGCATATTTTCATGTTGCTTCTGTAACTCATTACTCATAGAAGTAAGCATGTAACACTTAGCTCTCATATCATGCTCATTCCACTTGTCCAAAGTATCATGTTCCTCTGGAGGTAAGGGACCAGGAACCTTTGAGTCCAGAACATATCCAATATGTTCTAAGTTTAGGACAAGTTTTAAATTTCTTAGCCAATCTAAAAGATTGGGTCCTGTCAACCTATTATGATTAAGTATGCTTGCAAGTATATTGGATGGTAGTGGTTGTGGTGTGCTCATTATTATCAGAAAATTAACTACAGAAAATAACTAGATTAATTAGTAAATGTATCATGTAACTAACCAAAATGATTATGGTCTTTTAATCAAATTGGTCCTCCCTCTAATTTAGATAATCCTACACTTCCAAAGTAGGAAACGGAAATCCTAGTTGGATGGATTTCTAGTGGGTAATTGAATTCTTATAGTTTTATTGATCATCCTCAGGCACATCCATTATTGGAATTACAATAAACTATAAGTGAGCAACTCCTTACCCATCATATCTCATGTGAGGTTCAATCCTTTACTTAGCCCCTAATGCTCAAAATCTCAAGCACATCCTTTATTGACTTATCTTGCATTAGTTAAGTTGATCCCATTGAGCCAGTAAACATGTAAATAATTTTAATGTCCTCAAGCACATCCATTATTGGCCACCAAACCATTTACATATTTATAACATCTCATGCTTAACGATTATTTTTAAGAAAATCTCTTAAATTAATTGCATCATATGCAAGTATAATTACCTTAATTATACCATTTCCAACTTAATCATTTGTTTGGAAGATTTTATGATCGGCTTAATTACTATTATGGTCTCACTTTGTACATTATCCAATTAGCATGCATATATCATATACTTGCATACATTCCCATACATCTCATGCATTCATGGATAAATATATAAATATGGTATGATCATGGACTTTCTAAGGGATTCAATTTTGAGCCACCAAGAATTGAATCATAGCATTCCTAAGTGCATTTCATTCATTCATATTACAAGAGTTGCTGAAGAAGTACATAATCAACACTTAATCTTGAATTCCTCCTACTGGTCCCACCAATGGTCTTGACCTCCTTGATCTTCTTGCAATCCATTACATTGTAATCCTTGGCATACCAAGACGAATTTACAAGAAAATGGACTTCAAAGTCCTCAAAAAATGAAATTACAACCCAAAAATATTACAACCTTTATAATACATGCCATCAAAATAAAATTAATTATTTTACAACCCAAAGAAAAATAAAAGAAATAAATCCAATCACATTGGTATTTTATTGTCCGTGATCATCCATCATGCATATTACCATTTAACAATTAAATAAAACATACATACTAAAATTAAATTGAATATCTCATATTCAACTAAAAAATTCAGATTTGAATCTCATTCAACCAAATTTAAAAATTCAGATTTGAATCTTATTCAAAACAAATTTAACAATTCAGATTTGAATCTCATTCAAACAAATTTAAAAATTCAAATTTGAATCTCATTCAAACAAATTTAAAAATTCAGATTTGAATCTCATTCAAACAAATTTAAAAATTCAGATTTGAATCAAAATTTAATTGTGTGATTAAAACTCCTAATTAAACATTTTAATTAGTCATGGGATGGGCCCTAGATCATACAACAATTGCACATTCAAAGCCCATATACCTTGCGCACCATTGTGGAGCTAAAACCATGTGCACCATGGAGCACAAACATGATGCCGCCACACTCATCTATGCAACCAGTAATGAATCAATCAACTTTTGACCAAATCACAAAATTAAATCAGATATTATACAATCTAAATGGCAAATATAGTAGCTCTGATATCAATTAAAGGAGCGGAAGCATGAAAATTGTTAGATTAGAACATTGAATTCAAAAATTTTCTTCTAGGGTCTCATGCATCATGCAACATTCATTATATACCTAATTGATTTCAATGTTTAATTGCATATTAAAACACTTTTAATATATATTAGGATCTATATTTGCCATTTAAGATTTTTAAATTAACAAGCTAATTCATTAGAACCCTAGATTAAAAGAATAACATGTTCACTAACCTTTTGATATACTGTATATGTAATTGGTACCTTTGGGAAGCACCTAGGACCCCAATTGCTGTCTCTCTAGTTTGTCCACACCAAGATCACCAATGGGCAGCTCCTAAACTAGCTTCTCAAGCCTTGCCAACCAATTATAATTTAGGTTTTTGCCTTTAGAGAGGTTGTAGATGTATATAGGACACTAGAAATAATTTTTAGCAATTTTAATTCAAAGAAACTTGGATCATTCTTTTTGAATTGATGAGAGAAGATGAAGAGAGGAGAGAGAGCTATGGGTGGCGGCACACTTGAGATAAAATAAGAAGAGTGGCTAATTTTTATTTTCTCATAACATCACATTATATAATTAGATCATCACTTAAAACCCTTGCCACATGTCATCACCTGATTGTATCTTAATTTTAATTGACTTAATCACATTAAGCCAAGTGTCAAAGCTAGACTTAATCTTGACTTTAATCATCTTGCATGATAGGAAGACAAATGACAAACCATGATGCTATGTGTCACCATCTCATGGTGCCACATGTCATCCTGTGAAATGACCAAATTACCCTTATGTTGTGATTTTGAGTTCTCAACCCAAAATAATTATTTCTCCTCTTTTAATCAATTTATATCAAATATAAATTAATTAATTAATCTTCATTAATTAATTTCTCATAATTAAATTCATATTTAAACACTTTAAATATAAATTTAACTTATACTATACATCCAATAATCTAGATTTGATTTCCAGTCATGCTAGGGACTTTGCAATCTTATTGCAAACCAAACTTATTTAATTAATCAATTAAACTCTTTAATTAAGCAATTAAATCATAGTTAATTTGGTGAATACTTGTGTATATGTGTGACTTACTAGGCTCATCACTAATTGGCAATGAGACATGATATCAACTCTTAATATCATCAGAACTCTTTCTTACCATAAATGGTTTCTCTAAATCATTTTATGCACCTCATAGACTATGGCTAACACCTAGCATAGCATGCCATGGCCACCCAATTAGTTATAAGGTTAACCTTAAATGAACCTATAATCATATGTTACCATGCACTAGAATCTCTCTGTTACAAAATCCCAATTCGAGTTGGAGTTACGTTTTATGTCAAACCCTATTTGCTATGAATATTATGTTCTTTCTTAATTCCAATTCTTGATTAAAAAGATTTTCTCATCAAAAACTATTTTCTGATTAAATCTGTCTGTCCTGGCCAGGAACTTGAAACATCAAGAATAATTAAATGAACATAGAATTTTATCCCTATTTACTTAGGGTAACATATTCCATCTTGATCAACACCTACCTCTATATATAACTAGTAGGAGCCAACACATGCCCATATACCCATACACAGTACAAGTATGAAAGCAGTTGTAACATCCTCACTTTAGCTAATCTGTACGTTCTACTATTTCGGTGACCAATGTCAGTCCGAGCAGCTAGAATATTTGGAATTATAATTAGACTAGAGTGAGGAGTTATAAATAAACCAAATAATGATAAGAAAAATTAAGGAAAATTTTTAGAAATGAAATGCACTAAGGTTAAATGAGCCGTAGCCCCAGTGATGAGTGACCCTAACGGGAAGTGACGGCGAAGGCCGTTAGTAACCCTAGACCCGGGGAAAACTTCATGAAATAATTTTTGGGACCTCAGGGAAAGGTTATTGGGGTTTCAATGACAATAAAATGCTAAGAAAACTCAAGGAAAATTTAATCAATTAGTACACACAATTTTAGCTCGTTAAGCCAAACGGATGGCATTTTGGTCATTTCGTCTTCAGAGATGATTTTTGACCAACTTGCCCATTTAACTAAGTGAGATTTATGACATAAAATGTGAATTAATATTGATGAAAAATTTATTAAAAATAAGTAAAAGAAGTAAGGAAGAAAAAAAAATGAAATAAAAGTCAAATAATGACATAAGCATGACCTCATTAAAAACTCTTCCACCAATGAGAATTAAATAAACACATTATAAGGGATAAAGAAGACCAAAAATCACTTCATCTTCTTCTTCCATCCTTGGTGGCCAAAATCCCTTCCTAAGCTCTCCACCATTTTCATTCATTCCAACTTGATTATCCATCGTTGTCTTCACAAAAAATCCATCTTTGTCTTCACAATAAAATTATCCATACCCTTGGGTGAGCTAAAGACAGCAAAAAGAAGTAGAAAGGAAGAGCTTTTACAAGCTTGGGATTGACTCCATTCAAGGTTAGTGCCCAATTTATTCTCTCTCTCATTCAATTCATGTTTAAGGACATGATATAAGTTGAAATTATAAGTTTAATGCATAAATTGAACTTTGAGAACTTGGAGACTTGAACAAAATTAGGGTTTGCTCATGTAATGGTATATGAACATTGTAATGGTCAATTAGTGACCATTTAACTATATGTGATGAGGAATTGAAGTGATTTATGATAATGGAATTGAGGTTAGGTATGCTGCCCTTGGTGACCTGCAGGGCTGGGTGTGAGTCTAGTAGGTTTGGGCAGCTGTAACTTGAAAGGTGTAGGTGCAATTAGTGCAATGCTAATTGAAAATGAAACTAGACACATAATGGCACAACTTTGGTGAAGAAACCCTTCCCAGAAAACCAAACCAAGTTGACCTAAAAACTACCCTAATCTGGGTGACCAACATGCTATCCCTGGAAAATGACCAAATGAACAGTTTTTGCTCAAATGGTCATAACTCAGTGTAGAAAAATTCAATTGACCTAAACTTTTACCAGTAGAAAGTTGAGACATATCCCTACAACTTTCATGAAGAAAAAAAAAACCCAAAATTTGACCATAACATGTTCAAAAACTGACCTACAATCAGTGTACAAAAATTTTAGAATTGATTCTGCCCAGAAATTCTGGGAAAATTTCAATCCGGCCACAATAAGAAACAATTTTGATGAAGAATATTTAGCCAAATTCTCACTGTAGAATGGCCTAATGGAACAGTGAATTCTAGCACTCAAAACTGAAATTTCTGAATTATTCTCCATTGGTTTTAAGTATTGTTTAGCAATTAATGCCAACACTTTTGTAAACCAAAATGTGGTATCTTGATGAACTTAGGTTCAATAAATCTATTATAAATTAAAAAGTCAACCTTTGAGTGAAATTAGTCTAGTGAATAATGACCTCTACATTATAAAAATAAATAATTGAATCATTAACTGTGTAAAATGCCCTCGTATGCCTAGAATGATTGGTTTGGATAGGTTGGCATGCCAATAGGGTTTAGTTAGCTGTACTGCACATGGCATTATGCCATTCTGTGATTTATGGCTTTTAGCCATTTTGATGTCAGTGTGATACTTGGCCTTGTGCCCAATATTTACTACAACTTATTAGCTGTTCTGTTGTACACTGGGAAACACAATGTGACCGATGGTGTGATGGCCCGAGGTAGTTGGTACCTAGTGCCAATTTGCCCATTTATCCAGTCCAGTCGACTATTATAGGTTACTCAGACAATTAAAATAAATCTTACCAAATTTTAATCAAATAATACTGTAATAAGTTCCAGAAATTAAGTCTACATAAAATATCAGCATACATTCTGCATATCTATTTTATTTTAGTTATTTTATTTTATATTGGCACCACTAAGTAGAATTGCTTAGCGCGTCACTTTTGCCATGCACAGGTACTGGAGACATAGCTGGGGAGTCCAGCAGACCTCAGATCGGGTGATTAGTCAGATCTGCACAGAGTCCAGAGTCACCTCATATCTGTAGTGCACTTGGTAGGATATTAGGATTTCGGGTTGTATTTTGTACTTTGTGCTTTGTACTAGTTTTTTATTGTAATTATAAACTCATGGAATCATATGATAATGTAAATATATGAAAATTCATGTCATTGTATGTCACACCCTACCCTTCCGTAAGATGTAACATGATCCCGTAGTACATCTAATGAATTACCGTACTTCACCTACCGGTAACCCATTAAATATACTACAAGGGATTTTAAAACTATTTTCTGATCTTTTGGAAGTGGTGATCATTTTGGTAGGAATTAAAATCATTTAATTGAAGTTTTAAAACTAGTAAAAATTTTTGTCCATTTTTATTTTTCCACAAATTTTATAAAAATTTTGGCAAAGTGCCGTCTATATTTGGGAAAAACTGTTCTTCAAAACCTATGAAAAACACTTCCAAATAATTAATTTCAACCCCATTTGCAACCACCAAGCTTTAAATCAATAGCAATAGCAACACTTCAATTCAAAATTTAAATTTCAAATCAAGAATTGATACCTCAAAACATTTTATAAACTCATGCACATTGCATTTTAAATATTTAATTTACATTTATAAGTTAATTTACAGACGCAAAATCTCAAAATAATATTATGATATATTGACTGTACAACTGCTCAATCTACCTTAATACATATGACACTAAATCATTTACATCAAAATAATTACAAAGGTATTAACAAATACCCGTACAAAAATTCTTCAACTGTGCTCCTCTCTGACAATAGCAGCTCACTTTGCTGTTATGTCATTTTCTCTATCTGCGATAACAAAGAAAGCTATCGTTGAGTATAAAAATACTCAGTCGTGCACAATAAAATACAAATGCATAATATAAAACATTTATGAACAATTCATAATTCAAAAATCTCATAATCACATTTCACAATTTTTCAAATCACAGTTATAGCAAATCATAATTTTCAAAGCTTAATATAACAAATTTGATCAAATAATTTAATAATCATAGTGTTGCCAATCAATAACACAACTTAGGCCATGACACAAAATTTCCAAACATGCCGTGTTGTACACCACGACAAGGCAAACTCACCCCACTAATCAAAATCAATGAGGGAGGTGGCTAGCTAGCTAATGAGTACTCATCCAAACTCACCTCCTGACTGGGAAGCCAAAGAGGGAGGAATATAGTCAAACTCACCCCATAAATGGAGGAGAAACATAATAAGGGACTGCCATGCCAAGTGTGAATTAAAACAATTTAAAACTATGATGTTCAATTATAATTGATACAATAATTAAACAAACTTCATTTCAAATCTCCATTTCTAAAGTAGGCAACACAAAAATTCTCAAATAAAATTTCTAAGGCCATAACCAAATTCAAAACCATATTGTTCAAATATTTCATACAAATCAAGAAATAATTTTCATTCCAAATTTCCATTGTAAAATAGGCAACACAACATTTTCGAAATTCATAATGAATAAAACACATTCACAATGTATAACAAATCAATTTTCATTGTGAAAACTATAATTTAAAAATTTTTGTGCACAAACTTGACGTGAGTCGCCTCTAGGCCTTGACTTAGTCTCTTAGACCTTCCGGGTCTTTTTCAGCTGAAACACAAAATTTATAGTGTCTCAGTATCTTTGCCTCACAATAATTCTAATAATTAATTCATATATGTTCAATTCTAATCCCAATATGCTTAAACTTACATTCTTGAAAATTTTCATGTTGGAGTTACTATTCATGGTACTATTCAAGTCAAAATATTGACTTTCTTATGCTTAAAAGGTATGGGAACTCCAACTATACTCACATACCACATTTTGGTTACCAAACTCGTTGGTTTTGGTCATTTTCTCAAAACTTAAGTCTTTTAGGCAAACTTTCAAATTTTCAGTTTTGGTATCCTATTTTGCACTGTTACATTTGTCATGTTGCTGTTAGAATTTAGCTATGTTTTCTTCATACAAGTTGTTCCTTATTGTCTTAAATTTATTTTCCTTTTTGAATCACTCCATTTGGAGTTTTGTGGCTCAAGTTATAGCCATTTGAATCATGGCTGCCGGATTGGTCTAACCCAGATTTCTGGACAAATTTCTAGGTTCTGGCAGTTTTAGGTTACCAACTTTGGGTAGCTAAATAACTTGGTTAAGGGCATAATTTGGGTTTGTGTTCTTCATGAAAGTTGTAGGACTATGTCTCAGCTTTCTACTGGTAAAATTTCAGGTCATTTAGATATGCCTAACCTAAGTTATGGCCAAATGAACAAACACTATTCATTTGGTCATTTTTGTATAGGTCAGAACACCCAATTCTGGATTTAGTCAATTTGTTCACTAAGTTATGGTCACTTTTTAGGCATGATTCCTAAATGAAAAATGTGTCATTTTGTGTCTAGTTTCATTCCCAATTGGCCTTACACCAATTGGGTTGGTAAATTTTCAGTTTTGGTCCCTGAAAGGGACCTTGGTCCTGTTGCCTATAGAATGACCATATCCAATCTGAATCTCCACTTGATTCTCACACTTCCAACATATCACAATTGGTCACATATGACCATTTTTCAGCTCAAACAAGGTCAAACACACCATTTGACCAATTTTTCAATTTTTGTCTTCCAAAACCCTAGGTTCAAACCATAATTTACTTGATTTGTTACATTTAATTGATTCCAAGCATACCAACACCATTTCTCAACTCATTCAAGCTTACATACACTTTTAATTCATTCAAAACACATCATATTCTCATACAACTATGGCTAGATGAAATTCACATGTAGTCCTCCCAAGTTGTTTTTATTTTATTTTAAGTTAATTTCTAGGTTATTCATACCACAAACATAACTAATAAACTAAAATTTCAATTAAAAGAACTAACCTCACTTTGATGTTCAATCTTCAATTTTCTTCTTCTTTTCTTCCTTTTTTTTTCGATCAATATTCTTCTCAAGTGAGGTTAACAAGGTTTTATGAGGTAATTGTTGGGGGCTTAGGGTTTAGTGGGGTAAAATCAAGCTTTACCCAAGCTTTAATGGAGGTTTTAAAAATGGAGAAGGAGAGAGAAGGGTGAAGGTTCACGGCAAAGAAGAAGAGTGTGGTTTATTTATTTTTTCTTTTCTTTTATGTGTCTAATTATCTTAAATTTTGACTTAGTCAACTTTAATTAAATAAATTACATTTTTGACATCATGTATGATGTCATTTGGATGATGTCATAATTCACATTTCATTTTCTTTTCTTTTTCCTTTATTTTTCAATTAGTTCTTTAATTTAATTCTTAATCTCAAAATTTTCTTTTCTCTGATTTTGTTTGACAGTCAGGTCAGGAGTCAGCTCTAGGAGTCAATTGACCAAATTGCCCCTTGCCGGTTCGACCTGGTTTGCAAATAATTCAATATTTCTTCTGAATCCTTGATCTAATTATTTGACTGGCTTAACAATTCTTTTTTATGATTTTCTCTTTTCCACTGTATTTGCAATAGTCCTATGGACCGCGGCGTCATATTTTACGGTTCGAAATTTGAGTTTAAATCGACCTCGCAGTCGTTCCCGAGAAGGTCACCCATCGCTGTGACTCTCGGATCACTTAACTTTTTATGTTCTGTTTTTCTTATTTATACTTAACTATTTGACAATTACTAATTATTTGTGTTCAGAGCTTATCTAATTGTCTTAGACATGGTTCTAATCCCCTTAATTATCCGGACCGACACTGATCACCAGAATAGTGAAATATACCAGGCTATGCAAATAGGGGTGTTACATTGTAATTATCAGTATATTTTGTTGAAAAATAAAATGTTGAGGAGTTATTCAGGAAATTTATTCAAATTGCAATGAGAATTGAAGATTGAGTTTATATGGATGTATATTGGAGTTCTAGATCTGAGAACCATATTAGAATTGTTTCTTTTAACAGGCTCAGAAGAACTGTTTTTCAATTTATAGCCGGCACTTTGCTGGATTTTCTATAAAAATTTATGAAAAATTCAGATTAATCAAATTTGAAAATAAATGATATAATTGGTAAATTTTTGCACTTGGTGAATAATAAATAAATAAATTAAGGAGGGTAAATTGTTATGAAATAAGATTTGGTGTTCCGGCACACTATGTGGCATGTCTTGCTTGGCTACACTGTAGACGGGTAAGGGGTGTCACAGAAGTATCAAACTCAAACCACCTATATATAAGATAACTATGTTATCTTAGGTCTAAAGATTATATGCACTAATATGATTTATGATAATGCATTGACAAGAGTGAACTCCACGTGCTTGTCATAAGTGTCACTGGTTCAGCCTATTCATCATGTATAAGTGTCTATCATGTTTGTTATATGGCATGAGACTCACTATTCCATCTTATTTATATCTCATATAAATACCTTGGAAATAAATATGATTACAATCTTTCTGGATAAGTCATGTCCTTATTGTGAAGTATCCTTGATTGTGAACTAATTTATGATACTTTGTGCTAGAAATACTGTCACTCATATTCCTAACAACTTAAGAATAGAATTTCTAGCAAAATATCAATGGACTTTTTCTATTACACATAAATACATTATGTAAATGGAAAAGTGAAATTACCTTTTATTAAAAAAATATGTACAAGATACATATTAAATGATATGCTCTAAGGCATACTACTAACAAAGAGAAAGAGAGAATGAATTTTTGTTCAAAACTACTACTATTTATAAAGTATTTACACATTTTCAAACAAATTCAATAGTTTACTTTGTATCTATTAGAATAATCACATTTGTTCACTTGCACCTTTTATAATAGATACAATAATTCACTTTGTATCTCTTTAAAAATTATATCTGTTCACTTATATCTTTTAGAATAAATAATTACATCTGTTCATATATACCTCTTAAAATAGATATAATTATTGATAATAAATAGTTTTTTTTATTCCTTTTAATGAACAAACATAACTATTTCGATATGGGATAACTTTTATATTACTAACTATTTATAACAATCCCTCACTTAGTTAGTGATAAACACAATCAATATTGAATTAAGATTTATGCATACAGAAGGTGCCTTTTGACTTAAATCTACTGTTAGTATAAATATTTCAAAATCTCATCGAAATTATTGGTTATATTTAAATATTAAACCATAATTCCTATATTGACAAGATCAGAAATATTATACACATAAATCTTATCAACTTCTTTAGCACATTCATTGTGAGTTTTAGCACCATATTATGGCCTTGTGCTAGCTCCTGAATTCATAAAAACTTAAAAAGTTTTATTATCCAAACTTTGATAGAAGTGGTACCACTTCTTGTATTTATATAGGTGAAGTTTAAACCAAGTCACAATTATGGACTTCTTGGTTTTAAATCAAACCCAGTATCTTCATTAAGAGTAATAAATATTCAACCACTTTTTCTTAAGCACTGTATAAATTTCTAGTACTAGCAAACTGTCACAAACTATAACTTGTTATTACCTTTTAAACCTTTGAAATTGTTGAGCAATAAGAAACGTAATGTTCCCATTATTAGTGATAAGTTAGAAAAATTTTAGACCCATCACACATGTAGTGCTACTAATCATATCCCTTGGAAGCCCTTTGGTTAATGGGTCAACAAGATTGTTCTTTGATCTAATATATATAATTGTGATAATACCTTCAGAAATTAATTATCTAACATACTCATGCCTTAAAGAAATATGTCTAGACTTATTATTATAAATATTGCTAAATGCTCTAGATATAGTAGCTTCGCTATCACAATGCAAAGAGATTGTTGGCATCAGTTATGGCCATAACTTTATATCTAGAAATAAATTTCTTAGCCTTTTTGCATCTTTGCCTACTACTAATAAAGCAATAAACTCACATTCCATTGTGGAATGGGTGATGCATGTCTGTTTCTTAAAAGCAAATGAGATAGCTGCTCAATAAATATTCAACCACTTTTTCTTAAGCACTGCATAAATTTCTAGTACTAGCAAACTGTCATAAACTATAACTTGTTATTACCTTTTAAACCTTTGAAATTGTTGAGCAATAAGAAAGGTAATGTTCCCATTATTAGTGATAAGTTAGAAAAATTTTAGACCCATCACACATGTAGTGCTACTAATCATATCCCTTAGAAGCCCTTTGGTTAATGGGTCAACAAGATTGTTCTTTGATCTAATGTACATAATTGTGATAATACCTTCAGAAATTAATTATCTAACATACTCATGCCTTAAAGCAATATGTCTAGACTTACTATTATAAATCTTGCTAAATGCTCTAGATATAGTAGCTTCGCTATCACAATGCAAAGAGATTGTTGGCATCGGTTATGGCCATAACTTTATATCTAGTAATAAATTTCTTAGCCTTTTTGCATCTTTGCCTACTACTGATAAAGCAATAAACTCACATTCCATTGTGGAATGGGTGATGCATGTCTGTTTCTTAAAAGCAAATGAGATAGCTCCTCCACCTAAAGTGAATATCCAACAGATAATACATCTCTATTTTTTAGAAGCATATGAGATAGCTCCTCCACCTAAAGTGAATATCCAACTAGATGTAGACTTATTATCATTAATACTAGTTATCCAACTGGCATCACTATAACCCTTAAGTACTGAAGGAAACTTATTGTAAAACAAAGCAAAATACTTTGTCCTTTTAAGATATCTGAGAACTCTTCCAATAGCTCTTCAATGATCAGTGGGATTATGAGTATATCTTGAAAGTTTACAAATAGAAAAAACAATATCTGACCTAGTACAATACATAGCATACATTAAACTACCAATTGCACTAGCATAGTCTAATTGACTTACGGATCTCGAATTTTCAACTAATTTATTAGAAACATCAAAAGGAGTATTATCTTCTTTAATACACAAATGATTATACTTGGAAAAAATCTTATCAATATAATGAGATTGAATCAAAGCAAAACCCCTACTATATTTTTTAACTTTGATACCTGAGATAGTGTCCACTTCTCCCATGTCTTTCTATAATCATTCTAAGTGGTGGGTATTTTGCAATCGAAGTAGTTACTTGAAGTTTTTCAAACACTTTTATTTTCAAATCTTTGAGTGTAGATACTAAAACATGCAATCCATCTACTTGATTTTTAGTAGTTTATTTTTTAACATTTGAAACTAAAAAAACTTCATACTTAGAAATCTATCCGTAACTTATTTTTCAGAAGTATACTTATTTCTAAGGCCTGTCAGATTTCTTATGGAGTTTTGATAAGTCGAAATAAATCATACAGCCTATCAGAAAGAGAATTCAAGAATAAATCCTCTGCATCAAACTTCATCTTCTTTAAGTTTCTTTTGAGATGCTGTAACTATTGCATCCTCACTATCAGATGGTTCAGGAATTTTGGGTAGATTTTCACTTAGCAGATATGCAACACCTAATTCAATAAGCAAAAATGATAATTTGTCCTTCTAACAAGTAAAATTGGTTCCATCAAAATGCTCCAGTTTGAAGACATCAGAATTGACAATTTTGTTGAAAGTAGAATCAGAAAAACCATTACCAGAAGCCACCATTATTGTATAATTCCCTTAAGATTGTTAGAAAAATAACAATAATAATAGCAATAGACTTCAATCGTATAGTTACCCTCCTTAAGGGAATTATGCCCTCCACTATGTTGCTACCGAGTAGTTTGAGTAGATCCCTCTAGGATAACAAAGCCAAAATAGAATTTTAGACAACAATTTTAGAATTCTCTTAAGAACAAATTAAAGAATAATAACGTTGATTGTAAGTAGAAGTGAAGAGAAGAGATAGAAGAGAAAGAGATAATGAATTTCTATTCATAACTACTACTATTTATAAAGCACTGTACAGTTTACTTTGTATTTATTAGAATAATCACATCTATTCACTTCCACTTTTATAGCAGATACAACAATTTACTTCGTATCTCTTAGAAAAATTATATCTGTTCACTTATACCTCTTAGAATAGAACAATTACATATGTTCATATATTCCTCTTAGAATAGACACAATTGTTGGTAATAAACAGTTTCTTTTAATGCCTTTTAATGAACAGATATAACTATTTTCTATATGGCACAAATTTTGTATCACTAACTATTTATAACATTAATTTGTAATGCCAAATTGTATTAATTTATATAGTGATGGTTTGGGTCAGTTTGGGAGCAAATTTGCCTCTAAATTGACTTGTGAACAACCCTAACTGTAGGAAATTTGGCAGCCAAAGTTTTCATGCACTGTATACATTACTGTATATGTGACTTTTCATGCAGACTTTAGCTGCTAATAGTCTACTCCAATCACCAAAGCTAGATTTACAACTTGTGATTCCAAGCTAGGTTTTGCGCCACTTTGCATTCTTAACACCCAAACCAAGTTCCATTCACTATCTTAAGCTATTGTACACTATTATAACCACAACATAGCTTGATTAAATATCTTTTAGCTTAGATTAACTTAGATTTAAGGATTAATTTACCCTAAACCCTAACTTTTATACATTCCAACTCAAACTCCTTTTAATCCCTCTACATTATCTAAAAAGCATTTAAGGAAGTAGAAGATAGTGTAAAGAACTTGATTACGTACTTAAGTTCCTTGGGGTTTGACAAACCAATAACCTTCCTCCTAGCTCCTCTTTAGGTCCAAGTTGAAGAATAGAAGGAGAGGAAGGATTCTAACATTTAATGGAGTTAATAAAGGCCCTATAAGTGTTGGGATCACTTTGAAGTGCAGTATTTGAGAGAAAGGGGAGAGAAGAAGAGATAGAATAACTGTGAGAGAGTGTATGGTCCAATTAGGGGAAGTGAGTGGAGAGAAAATGAGACAAAGTACAACTTCTCCTCATTTTTATATTAAAAGGAACTTTGGTGGCCGAAATTGCCTGTTACAATAACTTCTCCCTTAGCCCAATTTATTTACTTTCCATTATTAATCTTATTTCTCTCCCTTCTTTTTAAACATGACCCAACTCTGATCATGTACTTCGGCCGCCCCAGGTGGCAGGTATTACATCACCCATTTGCGTTGGACTTTAACAACACTAGATTTCCTACCCATCTTATCCTTATCCTCTCCTTATTGTTGTTTCCTTCATCATAGCTCCATTGACTAGCTCTCACTCTTTTCTAAACCACAACACATCCCTCACCTCGGCCATTCCTTATGCCACACACAAAGCCAACACTTACCTCAACCTCAACCTTACACATGTAGACTAGCCTTCATCTCCCTCGCTTGACCCACCTTCATCCATGCCACAGAACATCAAAACCACTTTGTAGCACCTATAATCTCCAATACCCACCTATTCATCTTTTTCCCTCACAGTGCCAGCCCCTCCAATCCAGCATGCAAAGCCTAGCCTTGGCATCATAGTTTGACCATACCATCCACACTCTCTCCCTTATTCAAATTGCATTGTTGTTAGTGTGCATGAGATTCATTTTGGTCATTTCCTAGTTATTGATTATGTGTTTGGTTCATTCACTCGTTGATGTTGGTTCATCATAGTTGATATTTCATATATGATATTGAATTTGGTTCATTTTATTAAAAACAACGATTTCTTTCTTGTGATGGCTTCACCTATTTCATGTAATTTTTTTTTCTTGAATACATTACATTTATTTGTTGATTCTAATCACCATATATGGCCTTCTATTGTATGTGTATGCTTATGCCTTTGTCAATCCCACTTTTTTTTTTGGGCATTTAAAAGTATATGAGTTGCTTATTGTAAAAAAGAAAAATGGCAGATGATAGTTAATTATTTTTTACCTTTGTAATTTATTTCTTAATGCAATGTCTCTTATTTAGCTTGTTTCTTTTGAGTTTTCAATTGGCCTTGTGCTGAGAATTTAAACAAAAGTCTTCAACTCTGAAATGTGATTTTTAAGCGGTTCAAGGTGGTACCCTTATATCATTTATTCGTGTGCTTTTAAAGACTTTGATTTCAAAAGAAAAAGGTGACTTTAAAGTGGATCAAAGGGGTTAAATCAAATATTCTTTTAACTTAAAAATACAATTTTTAATGGTTTGAAGGGGCTGCCCCCAAATCACCTTCATAGCCGCTTAAATAATAATAATAATAATGTCAAAAACGCAATTTCTAGTAGTCCAAAGGGGCCACCCTTGAATTGCTCCAACACCCTTTTAAAATCAAATATTTTTAATGTTAAGAATGGAATTTTTTATACGGTTTAAGGGGTTTCCCTTGAATCATTCACTTTTATTCTTTAAAAATTTAAAGTCTATATCAAATGAGAATAAATGTGTTTGGATGTTTAATGGTTATTTAGTTGTTGAGTGCTTGATGATTTTATTAAGGAAAAGAAGATGCTGTGTGTAGGTTAGGATGACATTTTATTGCAGGTTGTGTTTACTATAAATTGGAAAACGCTTAATTTTCAGCGAAGTATCTTATTTTAAGTAGATTTTTAGTAAGAAATAAATACGGTGGTCAATTCATGCTATTCCTAACAAAGTAAATTGAATTAATATAATTACCTGAGATGAGATTTTGGTTCATTGGATGGAGGTTGCCCATCGATAAGCTAAACTCTTTATGCAGTCGTTGAAATACTGTTTAGGTTTAGTTATTCATTGGGTAAATATCACATATGGTTATTTAATTTTATAAGTGTTTTCGTAAAAGTTAATAGACTTTAATTTTTTATCGTAAAACTCACTAAATTTTAATTTAACTTCATAAAAGTGCCTGTGATCGGAAATTAAAAGTTTGCAAGTTAACTTGCTAACGTGTCAGCTATTTTACAAATAAAATTACTTTATTTTACTCATTTCTTAAAAAAAAAAAAGAAATTAAGATACATAAAATACATCCGGTCATCCTTTTACCTTTAAACCTCCCATATTTTTCTTTTTTTTCTCTGGTAGCAACTACTAGTTATATAATCTTATTTATGAAATAGTTGATAGGTGAGCAGGTTAAACTAAAAACTTTTATATAATAACTTTTATGAAATTAAATTAAAGTTCAATGGGTTTTATGAAAGAAATTAAAGTTCAATAATTTTTATGAAAATACTCATAAAATTGAGTAACCATGTATGATAATTATCCATTGTTGATCTAAAAGGATAAGATCCAAGATCTATATCAATTTAATTTATTAATTGAATAATGTTTCGTTATAAATTAATTTAACTATGTTATGTTAAAATTATGATTGTGCTTGTGATATCTAAGGATGAATTTTAATTAATTTAGGTCGAGTTTGAATATTGAGAATAATCAATTTTGGGTTAGAATAGAATGATTTTTATTGTACATTCCCCATTAAAAATACGTATTCTTTATAGAGAAATGGGCAAAATTACAATACGTTCAACCAAAATATATCTATCAAAGCACTATTCCTTATAAATCGTTTTATTTTGATGTTCTTTGAATATTTTGCTAGATAATTAATCCCTTATTGAACATGGAGTTTAATGGCTATTGATAATTGGCGGGGTGTATATATCCAAGTGTAAAGAAAAGTTATTGCAATTAAAAAATCCTTATTCACTTAAATTTATACTTTATTTGAAATGGTACAAATTTAGATAATTTAAAACTTTTAGATATATTACAATATTTATCCATTTGAATTGAGTTAATTGACCTGAATTTTAATCTGAAATTATATAATTAAAACCGCAAAATTGAGGATCAGACTTGATATATTTGAATTAATTTGATTAATTAAAATTTTAAATGAAAAATTAAAAATTATTTTTTTATAAAATAATATTTTTTAAATAATCTGTAATTCATAAATTGACTGAAATAATTGTTTATATAGCAATGTGATCGATGAGTAACCAAAGATTTAAATCCGCTCAAAGATCTGCTTTTGCTACCTTACACAATACCCATTAGTTAATTAAAATTGGAGCACAAAAATTTTCATCATCAAGTCAAAATATAATTATGTGAATTTTCACATATTTTTATGCAAGCATTAAAAAATAATATTATCTGAGATACAAAATTTTATTTTCTTTTCATTTATAGAGGGTGAGAGGCCCATGCATTTATTAGAGGAGAAACATGTACTCGACAAACACTGAATAATCCTTTTTGTGTAGATGGTGGACTAGACCTAAATATGAATTATCCCATTTAAAAATTGAAATATTAATATTATAATACCAAACAGCTGAAGTGAGATTGCGATAAGAAATAAAGTTCTTGCAACGTTCAGATGCAGAAAGGCAATGAATGATACACATATGTAGCTGTTGTCATCTTATTAATTGCATACCAAGTTATTTATAAATAAATTTATTAATTAAATCACATTTTTCATATTATTAATGGAAAACCAAAGAGTAGTTTACCTAAGAATTTATTATTACTACTTTTATCGATCGTCTATAAATATTTTCTCATTCGGCTCTCTTTAGCTTGAGCTCTCTATCTTCCTTCTCATCACATGCATCTTATTTATTAGTTTTTGCTTCCTTTTGATTAGCTTGTAGATCTCCATCTCTGTCTGTTTGTCTCTCAACACACTTGCCTACTACTATTACTACTAGTGTAGGTTTGTTTGGTTAGAAAAAGATGGTTAGGTCTCCGCGCTGTGAGAAAGGGGGGCTCAAGAAAGGACCATGGACTCCTGAAGAAGACCAGAAGCTCTTGGCTTACATAGAAGAACACGGCTATGGAAGCTGGCAAGCCCTGCCGGCCAAAGCTGGTGATTATTTTATTATCTTAATTATAAATGTTCTCTTCTGATATTGAGAGAAGAATTAAGATTTTTTTCATTGACATGTTGTGTCTGTCTTGTGTAGGGCTTCAAAGATGCGGGAAGAGCTGTAGGCTTAGGTGGACTAATTATCTCAGACCAGACATCAAGAGAGGAAAGTTCAGTTTGCAGGAAGAACAGACCATCATTCAACTTCATGCTCTTCTAGGAAACAAGTGAGATATACAACTCTCTAATCTGGTCTAACATACGTTCCTCTTAATTTTCATCTTCTTTTCCTGCATTTTGAACATGGTTTGAATAATTCAGATATTTGATTATGCAAGAGAGAAACGTATAACCAACTTAGTTTGAGATTGAATGATGAGTTGATGCATCGATCTATAGGCAGATACAGAAGTGATCAAATTGATTCCACCTCCTAAACCCTTTTCTCAAATATATATATGTGTGTGTGATTTTTCTTGCCGTTCATCATAAAACTAAGACATAAGATGTACAGCAGAACTTAGTCTACTAACTCAAAATGAATGCATGGTCCCACATATTTACGCATTGTGTTTTGAGTCAGTGATATAAATCCTACATAGACACGCTGAATACCATCTGTTTAGCTTTTATGAACAAAATAAAATATGTATAGCAAGGACTGGCTAGGATTATGCATGAATATCTAACAACTAGTCATTACGTTCGGATTATTCAAGACTATAACTGAAATAGATGAAGTTCAAAAATAGTAGCATCCTAGGCAACTCAAGGATACATCATCATTATTATTACTTTTATTCTACCACCCTTGACCAATTTAGCTATAGATCACCAGAGAGTATTTCAGGATACAACTAATCAATCCTTTTGTGCTGCTCAGGTGGTCAGCAATAGCGACTCACTTGCCCAAAAGAACCGATAATGAGATAAAGAACTACTGGAACACACATCTTAAGAAAAGATTAGACAAAATGGGCATTGATCCGGTGACCCATAAACCAAAAGCTGATGCATTTGGCTCCAGCAGCGGCCAGTCCAAGGATGCTGCCAATTTAAGCCACACGGCTCAGTGGGAGAGTGCTCGCCTAGAAGCCGAAGCCAGATCGGTCCGTGAGTCTAAACTAGCATCAAAACCTCCAGAAAACCAATTTGGCTTCTCATCATCATCGTCAGCTTCTTCTCTCCATCTTCCTAAGCTCCCCTCCACCAACAAAGCCGCAGAAGCAGCAGCTCCACCAGTTAGACCAAAGTGCCTTGACGTGCTCAAAGCATGGCAAGGAATGGCATCCGGCATGTTCTTCTCCGGCGACAGCCTCGAGTCTCCAACATCCACGTTAAATTTCGCAGAAAATGCATTAGCGATCCCATTGGTTGGATTTCACCATGAAACTTCAATCCTTCCGCTTCAGTTTCCTACTTGCAATATTACATGCAAAGGAGGGATGGATGAAGATGTTTCCCACAGCGAACATGAATGGAAATGCTTTGAAAAATCAAACCAAATGGCACTGCAGGTGAAAGAAACATTAGGTGAATCAATTGCAGTGCATGAAATGACTACGTATGGTAGTGAAAACGCATGGATTTTTGACTCTTTTAGGGTAGTTCCAAATGATTTTTCATCTATAGGGAATATCGTGGAAGGCCTTTCTGATAATATAGCTTATAACTCCGGTGATCAGAATTCTTCCATGGCTGGAGAAAACACTACAACTACAAGTGACAGCTGCGGTGCGAATCTTGAAGACCTGCAAGGGAATTACTGGAATAGCTTATTACTCAATTTGGTGGATGTTCCACCCTCTGGTTCACCTGTGTTTTGAAAATCAGGAAAAAAGAAAAAGAAAAGAAAGTGAAGGAAAACGTTGTAGGAGTTGACAGCGAAATGGAGTCATAATTGAGCATTTGAAGGTATTAGGTATGGTGTTATCATCACCTTTTGAATAGAGCTGTTCTTTAGATGTTAGTTCAATAAATATGGAAGCTACTAGCAATAAATTAAACTCACAATGCTCTTAAATTAGTCCTTTAAATTTATAATTTTTATAGCATATGATTATCTTTTTCTGCCACCTATTATATATTAAAAATATTATAAAATAAAATAAAATAAAATAATAATTAGAGGAAAATTTAAAATAGAATTAAAATAATAAAAAATAAGGTTGTAACGATAAGGTTATGAATCGTTACCCTTTTATAATATCATTTTCTTTTTGACAGTCCTCATAAAGTGATAAAAAAAAGGGTGTGTTAGGTAGCTTTTTAAGATTTTTCAAACTTTGATTTAGGCTTTTGAAAAATTATGACTACATTTTTCAAGGTGTGATTTTTAAGTGAATAATCTGATACAAAGAAAATATATTGAAAATTAATTAAATTAAAAATAGAGTAAAATATGTGCGTTATTATAACGGCTGCCGTTCACTTGGGCTTTGGTCGCCGGTTTCCCTGTTATCTTAGTCTTACTTGATTTAATAATTGAAGTTGTATTACTCATGCAGTAGGTTTCACATTTGAATTCTTAATCCTCTAATTTTTTTATAAAAAAAAGAAAATTAATTTCAACATATGCTATTCAAATATATCAATCAATAATAATCTCAAAAAGCAATAGTAACTATATGTGCAAGTAATTAGAGTAGACTTTACATAGAACATTAAATACAAAATTTTGAAGTGGTTCGAGTTTCGTTATTTACATTCATTAGCTCCTCAAGGTTCTTTGAGTTTTGCAGTCCACTATGCTATTTTTGATAGGCAAAGGTTAAAAACTTTCATATATAACCTAGATTCTAATATGTAGAACTAAATTCGTAAGAAAATCCTTTTTTCTTGAACCCTACAAACCTTGTAGGCGTTTCTAAATTAACCTTTCACAAGAGAATTTTTTTAACTTAGACCCAATTTATTATAAATCTAAAACACAATATGTATGATGAGATCCATCTATTAAATACATAAATCTCACATAATTGTATCTTGGATCTATGGTGAATCAGATCAAGCAAGAATTTCCCTTCACAAGAGTAACCTCATTCTTTACCCTCTTTAATTTAATTAAGGCCTAATGATAAAATAAAAACAAATGTTTGTATTCATTACTCTATTGATCTAAACCTTTTAATTTTGGACAATTAAAATAAGCCTTTCAAAATTATAGAAATTTTATCGAAAATTCAAATTACAATTGGTTAATGACAATTTAGTCATTGAGATTTAGTAAAACTTACAACTTAATTCCTATATTTTAAAAAATAAGTAATTTACTCTCTAAGATTTCATAAAACCCACGATCTAGTCCCTTAATTTAAACTTTATATTTAAATAGTATAATAAATGTTATTTTTCCCAAAATTAATCTTCTTTCTATCAAGAATTTTTCAAAATTGTTCTGAAATTTTTCTTAAGTTTTCCACATATATATATTTTTTAAATTTTAATCGGTAAAATTTTAATTTCTTGAAATAAAATAAAAAAATTTCTTATGCTAAAAAACAAAAATCCAATCTGGTGGAGTTTATAGGATGCAACGCGACTCGACCTGCAAGATCTCTTGTTGTAGCTTCAATCTTTGCGTTTACAGAGACTATGGATTCATTTAGGGATGGGCTAGTAGACAAAGGTGAGTCCTGACTCGTTTGCAGTTTGTGATGACTATATGGGCAGGGAAGCTTGTAACTTCCTGTAGGCCCTGTAAGCTATAATGAGCTTGATTTTTAATGATAACAAAACTTAATGAAATATACATTAACCCTTTGTGTATAAGTATTTGAAGTGATTTTATAGGTTATGATATGCAAAGACATTGATGGAATGACTATTCTATTGACATGGCTGATACAAAAGGAGTTTATCATCTTGTATAACACAAGACGAATCAAAGTCCATGAAGAAATATGATAGAAATTAAGTTCTTAGGTCCATTGTACAAGATTGGAGAATTTATGCCATTTAAGACCTAAAATCAATTTTGTTTTTAGATTCAAGAGTTTAAAAAGTGTTTTTATATCATTTCTAAGGTTTTTGAATGGTCAAAATAATTTTTACAACCTTTCTTCAAAAACTCAAAATTTAAGTCAGACAGTAGCGAAATTAGTTAATCCGCTGTGAAAATTAGTTAACTAGTTTTTATGTCTAAAATTCTCTGTCTTACAAAACTAGTTAACGGGTAAAAATTTTAATTAATTATTTTTATGATCTGACCTGACTCAACTCTACTGCACGACTTTCTAAGTAATAACGGCTAGTTTTTGAAAATTAAAGAGCCGTTAGACATACTCTCCAGCAGACGTTTTTGGCAATGAAAAGCACCTATAAAAGGCATCATTTACTACAATTCTAACTAATGAAAGTGTTCTTATTCATAGTGAATTTATTATGGTATTTTTAAAGCTCTCATTCAAATACTCTTGAGCTTGAGTGGCAAATCTTCTCTCTATATCTTTTAGCATTAAACTCTGTAGCTGAGAGTTATTGAGAGTGATTTCTTCTACATCAAAACCTATTTAAGGTTGTGTAAGTATGAGGACACACTTGTGGAAGGTTTTCAAGCATCTTGTGAAGCTTGTGGGAGGTTTTCAAGCACCTTGTGAAGCTTGTGGTCTTTTGTGGGAAGCAAAGACGTTGTAAAGGTCCTCAAGCACCTAGGAAGCTTGCTGAGATTGTAAAGGCTTTGAATCTTGCCTGTTGAAAAGATCAAATAGTGGAGTGACTCTCAAAGTGGGACTTTGGGAAGAGTGGATGTAGGCTAAGAGAGCCGAACCACTATAAACATTATGTTTGATTCTCTTCTTCCCTTAACTCTTTATTTTTCAGCACTTTGATTCTCTGATTATATTTTGAATGTGTTGAGAATTTATTTTATTGAGTTAATACTGAGGTTGAACAACTAAACTTGCAAACTATGAGTTTTATGTGAGAAAATACACTTGATATTAAGTAATTATTTTGTGTATGAGCTAGTATTTGTGCATAACTTGATTGATTACTTAAATTATATCCTAGGAACAGAGTTATACACATACATAGATGTGCAAAGCCTCAATTTTTCATTAAGTCTTGAGCAAGGACTAAAAAATTGTCTAAAGTGTCCAATTTACCCCCCTCTTGGTCACTTTCTTTGGGACAACAAATTGGTATCAGAGCTTGTCTCTCTTGCTTGAGGTTTAAGCACCTTAGAGAGATCCTACAATGGCTGGCACATCTAACACAGCTGGTATCCCTGCACCTTTAGCTGAAGGACACTCTATCACTAGACCACCTTTGTTTAATGGTTCTAATTATTCTTTCTGGAAAGTGAGGATGAGAAACTTTATTCAATCTGTTGATATTGAAGCATGGCAAAGAATTGTTAAAGGTCTTGAAATTCCATTAGAATTGCATGCTGATGGTTATAGAGAAAAACTAGAAGATGAATATAATGAACTTAATTGGAAGAAAGTTTCTTCAAATGCTAAAGCTTTAAACATTCTTCATTATGCACTTGATGTAATCGAGTATAATCATATTTCAGGTTGTACATCTGCAAAAGAAGTGTGGAATAAACTTGAAGTCACATATGAAGGGACTAATCAAGTGAAGGAATCAAAAGCAAATAGGCTTGTTCGGGAATATGAACTATTTAAGATGAAACCTGGAGAAACCATTTCAGAAATGAGCACAAGATTTACTGATCTGGTGAATGTTTTCAAAGCTCTTGAAAAAGAATTCACTTAAGAAGAGTTAGTCAACAAAGTCTTGAGGTCACTACCTAAATCATGGGAAACAAAAGTTACAGTGATCTTTGACACCAAAGATTTCTCCAAATTCACTTATGATGAGATGATTGGTTCTCTTATTGCTCATGAAATGCTTTATGACAAGAGCAAGAGCAATTTAGATGATGAAAAGAAAAAGAGAGGAATTACCTTAAAGTCAAGCCAAGAGGATGAATTAAGGAAAACTATAGCATTTAAGGCTGCCTCAAGTGACAGCTCCAATAGTTCAAGTGATGAAGATGATCTTGCCATGATTACAAGAAGATTCAAGAAAGCATTCAAAAAGGGAGGTTTGAAATATAAGAAATTCCTAAAGAAGTATTCACCCAAAGGTGAAACAAGCAAGGATCAAAGTGAGATTAAATGCTTTGAATGCAATAAACCTGGTCACATCAAGCCAAATTGTCCTAAACTGAAAAAGAAGAATTCAAAGGACAAGAGCAGGAAAGCCTTGGTTGCTGGCTGGATGGATAGTGATGATTCCTCAAGTGATAACTCTAGTGATAAGGAGGTTGCACACATTTGTCTCATGGCTCTAGAAGAGGATAAAACAGAAAGTTCCCAACAAAGAGAAATCAACACTGAGGTAAATAATTCTAACTCTCTTAGCATTGAGGATTATGAAGATGCATTTGCCAAATTGTATGAAGAATACAAAGTTTATAAGAAAAAATGTTCTACTTTAAACAAAGAAATTGCTTCCTTAAGAGCTGAAAATGATTATATGAGCATTATTGTACAAGAAAATAAGTTTTATAAAAATCAAATGCTCTTGTTTGATGAGTTGAATAAGGAGTTAGAAGATTCAAAAATTGCTTGTGAAAAACTCATTGGAAAAAACAGGATTTTAGAAACTAAGGTGGAATCATTGACAAATGATTTAGCTAAATTAACAAACGGCACACAAATTCTTGATATGTTACTTGGTTCTCAAAGATTATCAAATAAAAAATCTGGTCTTGGTTATAATGGATTCATGCACTATGGAAAATACAAAAATTTCTTTGTAACAGCTTCATCTCATTCATTATCAAATGTCATTTGCTTCTATTGTAACCAAAATGGTCATATGGTTAGTCATTGTCCCATAAGGAAAGGTTCCTCAAAAGTAAAAAGGATATGGGTGCCTAAAGGAATAATTCCTAATGTCTCTAACCCTCAAGGACCCAAACTTGCTTGGGTACCTAAGAAATAGTCAATAAATTTCAGGTATGTCTTAGAAGCAAGCAAGAGTGTGAACAATGGTATGTTGATAGTGCTTGCTCAAGACACATGACTGGAGACAAAGAAAAATTCTCAAACCTTACCTTGAAAAGTGGTGGACATGTGAGATTTGGTGACAAATGCAAAGCTTACATCATTGGAAGTGGCTCTATTGGGAAAAATCCAAGCATAAAGGATGTCGCATTAGTTGAAGGTTTGAAATTCAATCTTCTTAGTGTAAGTCAACTATGTGATAAAGGTTACAAAGTTATTTTTAATTCTACACATTGTGATATTAGAAGTTTGCATAATGATCATACATTATTCATTGCACCTAGAAGTGAAAATGTATATTTGCTTGATTTGAATATTATTGAAAATGGAAATGAAAGATGTCTTGTATCCCTTGAAGAATATAGTTGGTTGTGGCATAGAAGACTTAGTCATGCTAGTATGCATGTGATTTCAAAACTTTTAAGATATGACCTTGTTAAAGATTTGCCAAAAATTAACTTTGAAAAAGACCATGTTTGCAAGCCTTGTTCTCTTGGGAAACAAACCAAAGTTTCTTTCAAATCAAAGAATGTCGTTTCAACATCTAGACCTCTTGAGTTATTACATCTTGATTTGTTTGGTCCTATTACACCTATAAGTCTTGGTGTTAAAGCTTATACTTTGGTCATAGTAGATGATTACACTAGGTATACATGGACATGTTTTCTTACACATAAGGATGAAACTTTTAGTGTATTTATATCTTTTTGTAAGAAAGTACAAAGTGAAAAAGGCTTACCTATTTCCTCCATTAGAAGTGATCATGGGAGAGAGTTTGAAAACCAATCTTTTGATGAATTTTGTTCAAACAATGGCATTTTTCATAACTTTTCAGCTCCTAGAACCCCACAACAAAATGGAGTTGCAGAGAGGGAAAATAGAACTTTACAAGAAATGGCAAAAATAATGCTTAGTGAACACATTCTTCTAAAATACTTTTGGGCAGAAGCCATAAACACTGCTTGCTATATCTTGAATAGAGCAATGATTGGGCCAATCTTAAAGAAAACCTCTTATGAATTATGGAAAGGGAGGAAGCCTAACATTTCTTACTTTCGTGCATTTGGTTGTAAGTGTTATATTTTGAACAACAAGAAGGATAACCTCAAAAAGTTTGATGTAAAATCAGATAAAGGTATTTTTCTACGATATTCAATGCATAGCAAAGCTTATAGAGTCTTTAATAGGAGAACTTTGTTAGTTGAGGAAACCATTCATGTTGTATTTGATGAAACTAACAACTTCTTGGAAAGAAAGATTGTTTGTGATGATGATGAACTAGATAAAATTTTTAGAAGAAAAAAAGATAAGACTCAAAAGCAACAAAGTCAACCTATTAAGCCCTAAAGTGCAATTAGGAATGATGTTATCAATAAAAATGCTAATAAGAAAGATCAAGAAGGTGATCAAGAAGTATTGCCCAATATTGAAAAACTTCAAATTGATGAACCACATCATGATGACCTACCTCAAGAATGGAGATATCATAGAGATCATCCAAAGGAGGACATAATTGATAGCTCTTCACAAAAGATCATAAGAGCTCAACTTCGAAAATACTTTGGTAACGTTGCATTTGTTTCTCAACTTGAACCAAAGTCTTATAATGAAGCTCAAAGTGATGAGAGTTGGATTCTTACTATGCAAGAAGAACTCAATCAATTTGAGAGAAATAAAGTATGGAAACTTGTTCCTAGGCCTAGAAATCATTCTATCATTGGTACCAAGTGGGTTTTTAGGAACAAAATGGATGATAAAGGACATGTCATTAGAAATAAGGCTAGATTAGTAGCTCAAGGATATAATCAAGAGGAAGGTATTGATTTTGATGAGACTTTTGCTCCGGTTGCTAGAATTGAAGCCATTAGAATGTTGTGTGCATTTGCATGTTATAAAAATTTTATGCTATATCAAATGGATGTTAAGAGTGCGTTCTTGAATGGTTATATTGATGAAGAAGTTTATGTTGAACAACCACAAGGTTTTGAAAACTATGAATTTCCTAATCATGTTTATAAACTCACGAAGCCCTTATACGGATTGAAGCAAGCCCCTAGAGCTTGGTATGAGAGGCTTAGTAAGTTTCTTTTAGATAATGGTTTTCAAAGAGGAAAAGTAGACAACACACTCTTCACAAAAACACATAAACATGATATGCTTATTGTTCAAATTTATGTTGATGACATTATTTTTGGTGCTACTAATGCTTCTCTATGCAAAAGCTTCTCTAAGATGATGCAAAATGAATTTGAGATGAGCATGATGGGTGAACTTACCTTTTTCCTTGGACTACAAATTAAGCAACTCAATGGTGGCATAATCAATCCAAGTATATCAAAGATATGCTAAAAAAATTCAAGATGGATGATTTGAAGAGTATTGGAACTCCTGTGAGCTCCACCATCAAGGTAGAAAAGGATTAAAAAGGTAAAGATGTTGATCAAAAGGTATTTAGAGGCATGATTGGCTCACTTTTATATTTAACTGCATCTAGACCTGACATTCATTTTAGTGTGTGTTTGTGTGCTCGGTTTCAATCATGTCCTAAGGAATCTCATCTAATTGCTGTTAAAAGGATTTTCAAATACCTCATTGGCACACACTCAATTGGTTTATGGTATCCTAAATGCGACACATTTGATCTAGTTGGATATAGTGATTCTGACTTTGTTGGAAGTAGATTGGATAGAAAGAGTACTTCGGGTACTTGCCAATTCCTAGGTCATGCCTTAGTGTCTTGGCATAGTAAGAAACAAACTTCTGTTGCTATTTCTACTGCTGAAGCAGAATACATTGCTGCAGGAAGTTGTGTTGCTCAAATTCTATGGATGAAGCAACAATTAGAAGATTTTGGTATAAAGGTTGATCATGTTCCTATAAGGTGTGATAATACTAGTGCCATCAACCTAACTAAAAATCTAGTCCAACACTCTAGATCAAAGCACATAGAAATTAGACATCACTTTATTAGAGATCATGTTCAAAACGGTGACATTAAGTTAGAGTTTGTTCCTACAGAACAACAACTTGCAGATATTTTTACAAAACCACTAAATGAGGAAAATTTTTGTAGGATTAGAAGAGAACTTGGCATGAGTGAAGCTATTGAATGATATTTATTGCATTTGATTTGAATTTGGTGCACAAATTGGTTAAATATGTTGTTAGTACTATATTCTATGTACATGTGTTTTTAGTTAACTAGTTTCTCACTGCAGTTGTCTAGTTTTATACCTGTATAATATTTAGCCAACTGGGTTTCAAAATTAGTTAACTAATTTTGCCTTTGTTTACATTTGACAAAACGTGCCTGATTTAAAATTACTTTCTTTCTAATGGGTATTTTCGCTCTCTTTGTAATCTATTTTGACAAATATACCCCTAAGCATAGTTATGCTCTTTTATGTCTTTAAAGGGTAAAATTGGGTTTTTGCAAAAAGGGATTCTCGGTTCTCTATGAAAAAACTGTACACAATTTCAAAATTTGAAATTTTTTTTTATAACTGCTACCTATCACTTCAATCAATCTAAAACTCCCTCATTTCTCTGCTGCAAGTTGATTTTCCACTCTCTTAGAAACCTCAAATTTCTCTCAAAACCAGAAATCCCCAATTTTCCTTCTCAAAATCCCTAAACGATAAAATCTCGTTCTTCCTCAAGCCGTTACTTCTCACTGAAATTTTTTAAAAATCGATGGCAAGGGTAAAACAAGTGGCTACCAAACCTCCAAAATTCATGGGTGATGCTATGAAAGCTGCTGGCAGTTCCGAAAAGGAAAGAGAAGAAGGAATTGAAGTTGAGAACAGTGATGAAGAAACAGAGACAGTGGCAGAATGAGCAAGAAAAAGAAAGGGAAAGGGTATTGCTGGGTCAGAGCCTTCTGAGAAAAAGAAGAAAATGGAGAAGGCCCCTGCTTCGAAACCTTTTGTGCAACAAAATATTTTCGAGCCAAGGTACATTAAATGGGATTCATTTTCTGACTTGCCTTATGAATTTGAAGATTTATTTACTTTTCAAGGCTGGATGGAATTTTCTGAGTTGAATGAATATTATTATCCTTATTTGATTCAAGAATTTTATGGAAGTATGAAAGAAATTGTTAAAGGAGAAAGTTTTAGTGTGAGAGTTAAGAATAAAAGTCAGATTGTTGATGTTGATTTCTTAGCCTCTGTTTTAAACCTACCAAATGATGGAAATAGGATTGGAACCTTCAAAGATTCTAGGAAGCTTGAAGGATATGATGAGAAGGCATTTCAATTATCAATTTTTTCGGAGGGTACACCTGAAAATGAAATGACCAATATCAGTTTAGTGCCTCAAAATTTTAGGATTCTACAATCCTTCATTCGATATTTGCTCAATCCTAGAAGTGGTAATCATTCGTATGCAAATAGCCTTGATTTATGCATTATGTGGCACTTGGTTAACAAAATCAAATTTAATTTGCCATTTTTTATTTTTAAAGTGATTGCTAAGTTTAGTAAGCATAGAAGGTTGCCATATGCTATGCCTTTGACTCTTATATTTCAAGCTATGGGAGTTTATTTGAGCAAAGAAAAGAAGTTTAGCAATCTTATCCCCATTAAGGAGATATTCAAGGCTGATGATGGTAGGAAAAGTAGTAAGAAAGAAAAGAAAAAGCAAGAAGAAGAGACTGAGATTGAGATTAAATCTGAATCAAAATCGGACATCCCACTAAGCAAGTTGAAAGAGAGAAGTTCTAAGATAGATGAAGGGGAAAGCTCTAAGAAGAAAGAGAAAATGAAGCTGAAAATGTCAAATTTTGAGAAAATAAGTAAAGCAAATCTAGACATGATGAAGGAAATCAAAGAAATGAGTGGACTGACCTTGAGTATTTTAGAAAAATCTCATGAATTGCAGAAGGGAATTATGGCTGAGCAAAATGCAAAGATGGATATGTTGATTAATAGATTGGATAGACAAGAATGGTTCATGAAGAAGATGGCTCAAATGCTGTTTGGTGAATCTTTTGGAAAGTTTGGAGATTTTGGAAGGTACCCACAGAGTACTGCTGGTCCTAGCAATGCAAAGGCTGCTGGACCAAGTGGAGTAAAAATTTCTGAAGTGGAAGAAGAAGAAGAGGAGCATGTAGAAGCTGCTGAAAAGGTACAAGAAGAAAGTAAGCTAGCTGAGGTTGAAGAAGTAGAGAAAAATGATGAGAAGGAAGAATCTGCAGAAGAGGCATCAGAAGCAGAACAAGAACCTGACAAAGAAAAATCAAGAGAATCCTCCTCATCTCATACTAAAAGCAACAGCAGCAGTGAAAATGGAAAAAGTGAAGGCAGAAATGGTTCAAGCCAAGAAGAGGAGAAGGAAGATGCTGACAAAAAGAAAGAAGAGCAGTCACAAGACCCATCCTCTGATCAACCAAACCCTGTTCCTACTACCTCTCAACCAGTACCTGAACCAACCATCTCATTACTCGTGCAATACGGCCCTAGAAGAACCAAAGCACAAGCCAGAAAATCAGTTCTACCCATTCCTCCAAAAATCCAAGTAACTATACTTGAAAAAGAACCCCCAAAGAAGAAGAAACAAGCCAAACTTATTGATCCCACTCACCTTAGGAGAAGTGGCAGGATTCTTAGCAGCAAAGATAAACCTTGAGATTTTTGAAATATGCTTTATGACTTTCAAAGTTGTGTCTTTTTGTTTTTCCTTTTAAACAAGGGGAAAAATAGGAGAAAGCCTATATTTTTGTTGATGTCAAAAAGGGGGAGAAATTAGAAGAAGATAGAAAAATATTTCAACTGATAGAATGTTTTTAGTTAACTGGGTAGATAGAAAAATATTTCAACTGATAGAATGTTTTTAGTTAACTAATTTTGTTCAGTGGTTATATGGTTTATATTCTGATATAGATATTTTGGACTTATTTTGGGAAGTTATTGAAGATATGATGATGATCCTTTATGATTGACTTATGGTTGATATATCTTATGTATGATGATTGAATTGATCTTGGATGAATTAATCTTGGAAATTGCTTAACATGTTACTTATATTATTATCTTCAAAATGCTTTGAATATCAGATTTAGGGGGAGCTATTTTGTAGCTTCTCAACATTTTTGCATTTTGAATGACTGTGTGCAAACATATAGGGGGAGCTTGTCTAAAAGTATGTTCTTGCATACATGACATATTTAGATAGTTATACAATTAAATTTTTATGATCTTCATTGATTCATTAAGTTTTGACATCATCAAAAAGGGGGAGATTGTAGGCCCTGTAAGCTATAATGAGCTTGATTTTTTATGACAACAGAACTTAATGAAATATACATTAACCCTTTGTGCATAAGTATTTGAAGTGATTTTATAGGTTATGATATGCAAAGACATTGATGGAAGGACTATTCTATTGACATGGTCGATATAAAAGGAGTTTATCATCTTGTATAACACAGGACGAATCAAAGTCCATGAAGAAATAGGATAGAAATTAAGTTCTTAGGTCCATTATACAAGATTGGAGAATTTATGCCATTTACCTAAAATCAATTTTTTTTTTAGATTCAAGAGTTTAGAAAGTGTTTTTATATCATTTCTAAGGTTTTTGAATGGTCAAAATAATTTTTACAACCTTTCTTCAAAAACTCAAAATTTAAGTCAGACATTAGCGAAATTAGTTAACCCATTGCGAAAATTAGTTAACTAGTTTTGATGTCTAAAATTCTCTATCTTACAAAACTAGTTAACTGGTGAAAATTTTAGTTAACTATTTTTATGATCTGACCTGACCTGACTCAACTCTGCTGCATGACTTTCTAAGTAATAACGGCTAGTTTATTGAAAATTAAAGAGTCGTTAGACACACTCTCTAGCAGATGTTTTTGGCAATGAAAAGCACATATAAAAGGCATCATTTACTACAATTCTAACTAATGAAAGTGCTCTTATTCATAGTGAATTTATTGTGGTATTTTTAAAGCTTTCATTCAAATACTCTTGAGCTTGAGTGGCAAATCTTCTCTCTCAATCTTTTAGCATTAAATTCTGTATCTGAGAGTTATTGAGAGTGATTTCTTCTACACCAAAACCTATTTAAGGTTGTGTAAGTGTGAGGACACACTTGTGGAAGGTTTTCAAGCACCATGTGGAGCTTGTGGGAGGTTTTCAAGTATCTTATGAAGCTTGTGGTCTTTTGGGGGAAGCAAAGACGTTGTAAAGGTCCTCAAGCACCTAGGAAGCTTGCTGAGATTGTAAAGGCTTTGAATCTTGCCTGTTGAAAAGATCAAATAGTGGAGTGACTCTCAAAGTGGGACTTTGGGAAGAGTGGATGTAGGCTAAGAGAGCTGAACCACTATAAACATTGTGTTTGATTCTCTTCTTCCCTTAACTCTTTATTTTTCAGCACTTTGATTCTCTGATTATATATTGAATGTGTTGAGAATTTGTTTTATTGAGTTAATACTGAGCTTGAACAACTAAACTTGCAATCTCTGAGTTTCATGTGAGAAAATACACTTGATATTAAGTAATTATTTTGTTTATGAGCTAGTATTTGTGCATAACTTGATTAATTACTTAAATTACATCCTAGAAACAGAGTTATACACATACATAGAAGTGTAAAGCCTCAATTTTTCATTAAGTCTTGAGCAAGGACTAAAAAATTGTCTAAAGTGTCTAATTCACACCCCTCTTGGTCACTTTCTTTGGGACAACACTTCCCATTTCTCACTCCTAGAAAATATATAGAGTTAAGGACATTTTGGTTATTTTTATATAATTAACGGTTAATTAGATGAAAAATTTGATAGAGAGACTAAGTTGTAGGTTTTGCCAAATTTTAGAAACTAAATTGCTTTTTTTTTTCTTTTTTTTTTTATAAGCAAGTAGAATTTTATTAGGAATAGATAGAGAACAATGCAGCAAGAGAATTTTGCATAAGAATAATAGCTTAACTAGCCCAAGATGACAAAAACCTAAGAAATAATGCAACTGAAAAATCAACAAAGACAGCGAGAAACAACAAAAGTGAGAAAACAAAACAGAATAAGAGGTTAAAATTTGCAGATACTGGTGAAAAATGCTAGCTATTTGCCTTCCACGCCTACGATATAAAGCCCCAATGTATGACATGCCAGCTAGAGGACCCCAAGCAAATACTAGAGATGAATCATCATTAGAAACCCAAAAATTAGACCACTGCTGGTGAAACCAAAATCAGAAGCAAATAGTGTACCAAACTAAACTAAACAATTGATTACAGAGAAGTGGCAGCATCAACACCCTCCTATGAGCTAGTGAGTGAGAGCCATGGATACTTGATACACGAAGCGAACCAAAAAACTCCTCCTTTGTAAACTAAAAATGACTGTCCAGAAGAGATACCAAGATGAGCAAAAACAAAGGAGAGAGACTGAAGAAAACCAAAAGAGCTAAAAAGCCTACCACTAACAAGTCGAAGAAGCTAAAACAAAACAAACCAAGAAAGCTCAACCATCCTGATTAACCATTTTAGTCATATCCTCAATAATTTGCTCTCAAAAATAATTGATAATAACTTGGTCTGGTTCGGAAAAGGTTAATCCTAACTTCCTACTCACCTTTAAGGTTTTAATTGCTTCTTCATATGTGTCTAGGTAGGGCGAGGGAGAGTTATGATTTCCATAGGACTTGAGAATTAAAGAGTTCATCCTAGAGATGTCACTATCTGAAGGATGGGAAATTTCTAAATTAACTGAATCTCTAGAGGTTGAGGCAATTCTAGATATGGGAGATCATCTCTTTCCCTTCACTATTTTGGATTTACCACCTCTATGCAACTTTGGAGACACCTCAAGAAGGTCTGCAAGGAGCTTATTGCATCTTCTACTCTTCAAAATTATTGAGACTTTGAAGACCTTATTCTAGAATAATGAAGAAGAGCCTTGTGCTAAGGGAAAAGAGATTAGAGGAGAAGGAGTCTGAATGGGAGAGAGATTCCCCTGAGCTGTGGGTTACAGATTGGATGAGATTAATGACAGATCCATGATATCAGAATGGGTCTGTCTTGCAGGTTCAAAGGGGACTAGAGCAAGGAGTTCTGGGCTAGGGTTAAAGGGCTCATTGGGCTAAAGGTTCCATAGTAAAATGAGATGGACTCCTGACAACACATAAAGGCTCTAAAGACTCCAAATCACGTGAAACATGTGAAAAATAGGTCCCACCTAGATAACGCTTAGCAATTGATGCAGCCAAAGGGTCATTGAAAGGATCACTACCACATTGCAACAAACAGCTGGCCCCAAGCACATGTAGGCGCTCTTCAAGGTCATGGGAACCAAGCTAAGAGGCTTCTGTGTTTGCATGCATGAGCATAGTGTCTCCCAATGAATGATTATCATAAGGTCTATTGTGATCCTCTATGTCAAATTGTTGCTTTGGTACACCGATGTCCTCTTAAGATGATTCGCCAAGAGAATTGATGTTGTCTTTCTTGGCAACCTCCAAGTCATCCTTTGCATTAGAGTACTCCACATCATCATCGTCCTCATTGCTTATGTTTAAGTGATGAGGCACCATAATGATATGTACTAGAACATAACATCAATAATACCATCTAAGGATCCTACATCATCAAGGTCATCTTTCCATTCAAGCTAATACAATCCCAATAAGTGAAAAGGCATCAACCAGAAATGAAAAGGAAACTAAGGAATCAAATCATAATAGAAACTTGCTCTAAGGCAAATTGATTATCAAAGATAAAATAGACAAGTGGCTGGTTTGTCTAAGTCCATGTTCTTTCAAAGAAACAATGGAAGAAATTTTCAGACTCAGTCTTTTAAGGAGGTTTCAGCCAACACCAAAAATTAAGGAAGAAGATGGCTCTTCAACCTTATATACAAGTGTTCAAAACCCTAAAATCCCTAAAATAAATAGGACAAAACATATGTGGCAAAACCAATACAAAATAAAACATAATCTACCAATACTTTGGGACCACAAGGACCACATGCATTTAATGGCACTACAAAACAAGTTAGAATATCTTGGGACCACAAGGACCACATTCATTTAATGGCACTACAAAACACGTCAGAATATCTCCAATTCAAATGCACCAATCATATTGCACCCATGTGTCCTCTTTTACACTTGGTCGAATGGTTGTCTTCCACGTGGCATTTATGTGGCATCTATGTGGCAGCTTGTTGTCTTCCATGTGGCATCTATGTGGCGGCTCAGAAATCTTCTATGTGGCAGCTTGGTAAGCTCCAATTGGCACTCTACTTGGCATGTCCACTTGGCAAATCACCACATACTTTGACTTCTCCAAATCACATGGCAGCCATTGTTCTCTCCTTGGCCGAATGCATGCAAGGCGTCCATAACCAGGTTTTAAAGCTCTCTTGCTTTGGCTCTTGTGAATGGTCCTTGGTAGCTTGGTAATGGTGGAGCACCTCCATCATTAAGGAAGAGCTTGTAGCTCTATTGGTGTGTGTAAAGAGCTTGAAGAATTCAGAGCATTGATCTTCAGACACATTGATATGGAACTGAGAATTTTCTATATCCACTATGAAGTTTTTCTTAATAGGTCCCTAATGATTAGTTGTAATGATAACTCTAGTTAAGTCTAATCTAACTTTTGAGTGTGTTGGTCCATCAACTCCATAGAATTTCCCTAACAGGCTTGCCACCCATTGGAAGAAATGGTTAGACCAAACATTAAGAGGTAGCCCTTGAAGCCTTAACTAGATTAAATGATTAAGAGTGAAAGTAGCCTCCTATGGTTTAAGATCATAGATCACCCACTAGTGATACTCTGATACAAAGCCCTCCATGAGCTTTTTTAGTTCAAATGTAAGGAGAACTTTGTCCCCACCCACTGGGATAACTTGAACATAAAGCACACCTTTTACCAATGGGTAATCTTGAAGATTAGAAATTGAGTAAACATAATGCAAAGAAGCAATAGCAGCTTGGGATAGCCATTTAGTATTCTTGTCAATCATGGAATCAAGGATAGAATATTTTCCCCTAAATAAGAATTGCTCTAGAGATCTTGGTTGTCCTAGACCTAAATCAAACTTCCCTATGGCTATATTGCTATTGTTTTTAGAGCTTCATAAGGATGGTTTCAGGGAGGCATTTGCATGAGGAAAAGGCTTATACTATTGAGGATTAGTCCAATGTAAGTGCATGGGCAGGAGGCTTATACATTTGAGGGTTAGTTTATTGCATGTTTATTCTTGCTGGTTGTCTTCTTGTATGTCAAGAAGGTAAGATCTCAACTTAAACGTGCCAATCCAAAGGTTGTTGATAGAGTTGAGGAGCTTGTGAACCTGAGTTAAGGAGGCAAACTTGACAAAAACATATCGATGATCGATGCGATTGAATTTGTATGGAACATGAATGTTTAGAATGTTTCCCAATTTGGAGATGGCATTCCACAAGGCTTTTGCAGACAAGTCAAGTGGAAAATTTTCAAGATAAATAGTTGAGGAAGAAGGTGAATTCTGATAGTGATATGACGAAAAGGGTTGGCCATGGTTATAAAAAAAGGCTAGTTTTTGGATGTGGTAAGAGGCCTTTGAGTTGGTAAACCTCATGGTTATCCCTAGTGGAAAATTGCTTTCCCAAATTGCTTAGTTTTGAAAATACAAAAACAATCCTAAGGATTAAATTGCTTGGCTTTTAAAATATAAGAACTAAGTTGTAGATTTTACCAAACCTCAAGGAATAAATTATAATTTATCCATTAAAATTTGGAATAAAATTTTGATATTAAATAAAATTTCTATAATTTTAAAAAATTTGGTTTAACTATCCAAAATTGAAAAGCTTAAATAAAATGAATAATAAAGGCAAAAATTTGAATTTATTTTGTCATAAAGAATTTTGTCTTTAAGTAGGAATTAAGTTCTTTCACTAATTCAAACTAAACAAAAACTTTCAAAATTCCTAAGAAGTTTATGGATTAGTTTAGAATATCAACAAAAAGAATGCTACTTTGACAGTAACATGTCATACTTCTTCTTAACACTCTCCCACTAGCGATCCCTTTTGCTACCCTTCTCTCACTTTCCCTCTTCTTCAACATATGCCAAACCCTAATTCTAAGTTTTTATCTAGAGGTTGTAATTATGTGAATTTCTAAGTTTGGTATTTGTATAATTTTATAATGGGTAAATTATAATTTAGTTCTAGAGATTTGATAAAACATACAATTTAGTCCTTGTATTTTTAAAACCAAACAATTTAGTATTTGAGACTTGATAAAATCGACAATTTAGTCTCTGTCGTTAAAATTCCATAAAGTTACCATTAAATTTAGTAAAAATGACCAAACTACTCTTAACTATATTTTTAGTCTGAAAATAATTTAGTCTTTAAGATTTTTTTAACAATTTAGTCCTTGATATTTTGTTTTATTAACAATTTAGTCCCTATATTCTTAAAATGTGAGTCTCGTTAAATTAAAAGATTTTAAATTTAAATTATTAAAATATAGATTAATTACATTAAGGTCCTTAAAAATTTTGATTAATTACAAAATCATCCATAGATTTTACAAATTGATTTATAAATATTATAAATATTTATAAATAAGCCCTTATAATTTGTAAACTTCTATTTAACCCATTATTATTTTAATATATATATATATATATATATACAATATTTTCACATATTATAGTATATTGTTATATATAAAAAAAGAAAAAAAAATGAATATGGACACAATTTGTTATTAAAATAAAATTTCAAAGACTAAATTATTTTCATATTAAAAATGAAGTTAAAAGTATTTTTAATTTTTGCTAAATTTAATGGGGAATTGACGGTACTTCTAATAATATGGACTACTAACTTGTAGGTTTATTAAATTATCAATGGCTAAATTGCTTAGTTTTAAACTACATGGACTAATTCATATGTTTAAACAAATCTTAGGGACTAAATTGCTAATAAAATAAAATCTCAAGGACTAAATTATTTTTAGATTAAAAATAGAGTTAAGGGTATTTTGTTCTTTTTTACTAGAATTAACAGTAACTTAAACTAAAATTTTAATGGCAGAAACTAAATTGTTAGTTTTGTCAAATTCAGAAACTAAATTGCTTAATTTTGAAAATATAGAAGTTAAATCGTAAGTTTTATAAAGATTCAAGGATTAAATTATAATTACCCTTTTGCAATTTACTGTGCGATTTCAATTTGCAAATATATGAATGCGATCAATTAAATATAAGACTGACTATTATATAAATTTTCTATTATGTGTAGCTTGTGGTCTCTATTTATTTTAATTTGATATCATTTTGTTTGAAATTTCTTAATTCCTGAATTCAACTATACCTAAATATAGTACATTTCTGGTTCTTCTATATTCCCAATTCCCAAATTTTGATATGATTTTGGAGATTTTTCAATTCCCAAATTGGACTGAACAAAGTACAAATCTAAACTTAGAACGCATCGAGCATATCCACACAAGAATACCATTTACATAAATTTTAAAATGCAGTGACAAGATTAGTAATTTAATTAGTATTTTTACTTATGCATTGCTTTATATAAATTTTAAAATGCAGTGACAAGATTAGTAATTTAATTAGTATTTTTACTTATGCATTGCATGTAAATTATTATTTTATTTTAAGTAATATAATTTAATATTTATTTTTTATATTTTAGAATTACATTATAAAATTTTATTATTAATTATGTTAAATATTTATAGTAATTATATGTCTATAAAATAAAATTAAATCTCTAAATTTTTATGTTATTAAGTTAGATTATAAATAAGATTATTTACAATTTTTAGCTGTTTTTTAATTTTTAAACTTTCGGATAGTTATGCCTTTGTATTTAAAATAGATAAATTTCAAAAAAGAACCTATTTAAATTGAGATTTTTTTAGAAAAAGTTTTATTAGTGAAAAGTGTTTTATTCTTAATATCCACAATCTTTTATTGTATAAATGACACTTATACAATTACCAAGTTAAGTCAAACGACAACATTTTAAAATCAAATATACGCTTGTTAAAACCTCTTGACTTCCCATAAGCAAGACATGAATACTTCCCCATGTTGCTTAAGCTTCTTCAATAGAAAAAGAAAAATTTGAGACTATCAACTTCATTAAGTGTACGCTAAAACAAAATAATTATTTTTTTTTTATCGATTTTTGTAATTGATTCAAATCAATTATTATTAGCAATTAATTTTGATTGATAATTGGTTATTAAATTAGTTGCTAATCATTATTAGAAAAAATCTTAAATATATAATTACAATCAATTTAGAGAATCACTTACTAAATTAAAGAGTTATTTTAATTGACTCTAAAATTTAGTAACCGATTTACAATCAATAGCAAAAATCGATTTCTATTAACAATCAATTTAAGTCGATTATAAAAATTGGTTACAATCGATTACAATTTGATTGCTAAATTTTTCTTTGAAAAATTCCCATTTAATTTTTTTTATTTACAATCTATTTTTTTTCTTCTTTGTCATTTTTTTTCTCATATTTATTATTTGTTTTCTTTTTTTTTCTCATATATTTTATTCTTCACATTTTTTTTCTTTCTTATTTAATTTCTTTTTTATCTTCTTTTTCATATATATACACACACACAAACTTGTCTTATAAATATATTTGTATATTTAATTTTTGTTATTATTTTGATTAATAATTATTATTAGTAATTTTTTTACAATATTTTTATATTAATTTTGCAGTACTAATTTCTTATTAATAAATTTTATTTTAGTAATTTTTAGAATACTTTTTTATTAATAAATTAATGTTTTAGTAATTTTAGAATAATTTATTTATATGAATTTTTATTCGTTATTTGAAAATTAATTTTTTTTTTATTTTTTAAATTAGTAATCAACAATAGATTACAAATATCTATCAATAATTTTTAATAACAAAATTTATTATTTTTAAATTTGATTATTTTAGCCACCGATGCGATTTTTTATTGCTATTTGCAATCAATTTTCAATTGCTATTAGTCGATTGTTAATTAATTTAACAGTGAGTCTCATTACAACTGACTAAATCATTTGTTAAATAAATTAACAATCAATTTTAATGAATTAACAACCGATTTTTTTTTTAGTGAAGTGAAGATTTTATATATGCTAATTAACAAAATTCTAATTGACAAAAAGTGGAAATTTTAAAAATAAAAAATAATGCTAATTAAAAATAAAAATAATTATTATAATAAAATAAAAATCAATTATAAATATATTTATCAATATCTATAAGATTTGATTTTTAAATTTTATTAAAAAAAAACTGAAAACAATCATTTGCACTATAACTTTCTTATTCACACTTTATATTTATTTTTATCTTATGTGAATCGAACATTTTAATTAAAGTGAATAAGTTAAAAAAAAAAAATTAAGGGAATGAGTCTTGATCGTCTGAGTTATATTTTAACAAATGTTCATCGTAATGTATATACAATTTCGATTAAAATTTAATTTTAAGATTACATAATTTTTTAAAAAAATCTAATATCAATAAATTATAATTTATTAATATTATTATATTAATTTATGAATTAATTACTTACATAAAAGAGTATACGGATTCAATAATTGCCTAATAATTAAATGGTGAATTTTTTTTTTCTAGTATGAAATTTAAATTTTAATATTTCTATTTTAAAAAATATTTTAAAGAGTAATAATTGGATTAAGTAAAAATATTATTTATTATATTTTTAATAATTTAATTTGTAATTTAAAAATGAGTGATGCAAATTTTTGTAGCGTTGCTGGGAGCGGACTAAGTAATTTTTTGTTTTTTTTTTTTATATATTTTTATATAAAAAAAAAAAGTTTTTTTTCATCAAAGCAGTAAATAAAAAAAAAAAAAAAAATAAATAATTAAATTATATATATTATAAAGAATTTATCTGTTTTTATTTATTTTATTATTAGAAAAAAAAATTTTTTTATAAAAAAACAATTTTATTTTTTTTTAAAAAACAAAAAAAAAAAAAATATTTTTATTTTTTTTTTTTTTATTTTTTTTATTTAATTTTAATTTTTTTTTTTTTTTTTTTTTTTTTAATTTGTATATATATTTATATATATATTTATTTTTGATTTTTAAAATAAACATACTTTTAAACTTAATAATTAAAACTGCGTAAACATAAATGTAATAGGTCAATTTCGGCAAAGGAAGAGAAATTTCGATAAATTGTAATTGGGTAAACAAAAACTAAAAAAAAAAAAGAAAAAAATTGTTCTGATGCAGGTGGAATTTTACACTGCTTTCACTCCGATAAAGTGTAGATGTTGATTTTCTGTTAAAGACCGCGTAAGATACTAGAATTCTGGATTCTTGATTTTGTTTTCGGAGTCTTTAGCTCCCTTTTTTGAGGAAAGTTTGGTACTTGTGTTTATTTATTTACTCTTCCTTGGAATGTTTCACTTTGTATTTCTATAATTTTCGAGAGAAAATCTACAGAGAAAGAGAGAGATTTTTGTTCAAAATGTTGGGTGTTAGGAGCTCAATTACTACTGTGCCAGCAAACAATAATTGCAATTCTTTACTCAGAGAGTTTCAGGTCTCTCTGTCTATCTCCCTCTCCCTCTCTTGCTACTCTATATTTTAATGGCTTCTCCGAGAAAGATTGCCCCCTGTTATTTATTTTATTATTATTATTTTATTTTATTTTATTTTTTACATTTATTTCTGTTAATACCGTCTGATACTTAATTTACATGACAATTTCAAGTATCATATAGTTGAGAAAAAAAATTTTCTGCTCATCATAGTAGTCGCTCGGTTAAAAATAAGGTTTATGGGTAGATTAATTTCAAACATTTGTATTTGTTAATATTTTATTTAAATATTTTAATTTTGAATAATTAAATTAATTTTTTTAAAATTGAAAAATTTAGAGATTTAACTTTTGACGCCTGAAATGGCACTCTCCTTTAGTATAACATTTTAGGAAGCAGATCACCGCCAAATATGAACGTCTAATTCCCGCGCTTGCACTTCCATGTTTGCCATTCTCCCTTTTATCAATGGAGACGCTGGTTTGCGGCAGCTTTCCCGGTGTTTCGCCGGCGTACACTGATCAAAATCCAAAGGAACTGGCTTCAAAACCGTCGGAGACAAGACCCCATTTTTCCCATTTTGCCCTGTTCCCCAAGAACCTCTCCTGTAACCTAAAACCTTTGAATTGGGATTTTGTTCATCTCTCTCCCCTTTTTTTCTAAGACCCATTTAACAACTGGAACCGGAGATCCTAGGTCCAATCTATCGACATATATTAACTGGCCTAATTGCATTTTATTGCAAAGAACAAAGTCATCTTGCTCAGAGTAAAGACTGACATAGATTGAGTGCGAAGAATTAGAGATTTTAATGTAGAATCTGTGTTTGGGCGTTAGATTTTCTCATAAGATCAGCTGGGACTATATCAGTCACCTGCAGAAGCGAGTTCATGCTCAGTCGTGGGTTTCGCCCCTTTATTCATCCCATTGAGAAGCTTCAGTAGAATTCCAGGTGCCATGGCGCCATGTCCTTTGTGGGGCTTCAAATTGTTACATGTCATTTCCACCCGACATTTCAGATGCAAAAGTCATAATCCATTTGGGATGTTGATAAAATTTCTTGGTTTTGTTTAATTGTCCAAAATTAAAAAGGTCTAGACGAAGGATTTTGATGTTGCTTTATAATATTATTAATTTTCATTGTTGAATTTAGGATTATGCCCCTTTAAATGAAAAGATAGAGCGCAGTCCATGAAAAACACAGATTCAGGCATGATGGAATTTTTTTTTTCCTTTTTTGGTTTTTCTACAATTTATCTGTTTTGTGACAAAAGAAATATTCTTGGGACCATATAAAAGTAAGAAAGGGTGAAGGATTTAACATCAGGTTCTTTTCTTCTGCTTTTATTTTTTGTGAACCAAATCAAGGATTTAATATGTTTGTCTAATTCTTGGTTCTCTGTATAGGTACCCACATGTGGGAATTTCCCAAAAAATTTGTGGGTGAGGAAGGAATTTTATTCAGCGGGGAAGAATTTAACATTAGCAAAAAAATTTGTGTTGAATTGCTCAGCAAACAAACAAATGGATGTGAGCACTTCAGCTTTGGTTGATGGTGTAGCAGAGTGCCTAAATGGTTTGTATTATCATGCTGTTCATGTAATTAAAATCTATGTTTCCTTTGGTGATTATGATTACTAATATTTTCCCTATTTGGCAGAAATGGAGATTAGGGAACCTAGCATTTCTACAATGCTGATGAACTTTGAGAGTAACTTTGATCCTTATGGTGCAACGAGTACACCGCTTTACCAAACAGCTACATTTAAGCAGGTAATGTTGAAAAATTTTGCCCATTTCATGTTCAAAATGATCAGGAAATAAAAAATGAACCATGCTGAGGCTGATAAATGCTTGTTTGGACCACAAGTGAAAATTACTTAGAAGCGACAATTTTTTATTGGATTTTAAGGATGGAGATGGAGGGAGTTTAATTGTTGATAGCTGCTTTAGAGGACAATAGAGCTTTTTTGATTTTGCTTTTGTAGAGTCACTGAAGCAATGATTTTTATTTAGGATTGATGGGTTTCTTGATGAATATTTTGAATGAAAAGACTAGGAAATTTGTTTCTCTTTGATGATTAATATTGATGCTTGTTTGCTGAAAATTAAGCTGACATGGATGATGTTTAACATTTGGTTGAAGTGTTAATATTCTCCAATTTTTCAAATAAATATTAAGTGTCTTCTCTGTGTAATCTATTCTTTCTTTTTTGCAAGGAGATTATTCATGTTGATTTGGATGCATATACATATATTTGATTCTGATTTTCCTCATTTGCTCATTTTTTTTCCTACTGCTGTATTTTTAAGTTTGTCCTTACATCAGGATCTTGGTAGTTAGTCTTACCTTGATACTCTAATATCTTTCCATATTTTTGAGTTGTAGCTCAATGCATGAAGTGAAAACACCCCACTTATAAAATTAAAAGAAACAAAATAAAAAGACTTGAACGAGAATGCTTGTCAAGGCTCTAACTAAGTAAAGGCAACTAAAATGATATTTGGCATTCATATTCCGTCCTCTCCTCCTCTCGGCCCACCCACAACAACCCCCCCCCCCAACACCCTAACTCTTTTTTTTTTTTTTAAGAATTTGATGTACAATGGAGAAGTTTTCAATTATTAATTGGAGTATACTTTTGTTGATATACGCTGGCATACATACAGGCACACACACACTCACACTGTAATACATCAGGAAAGATTATCTCAGCTCTCAAATACTGTGCTTCTAACATGTAACTTTGCACGGAATCGTTGTCATATGATCATAGTCTTCATGATCTTATTCTTCTTCTCTCCCTCAGATCTCTTTTTTCTTTTTCAAATTTGTTTTAAAGAAAAATTTAAAATAAGAAACCTTCTTTAAGATCAGAAAAGTTACTAGGTTTATCTATAACTTGATTACTGCAACAATATCTTTTCACGCTATCTCACTTATTTATTACTCCTTTCCCCTCAAAATAATGTGTAGAATGCATTATAATAATGCACACTGAGAGAATTAGCTTAATTACATAGACTGCTTGAATTTCAAATATTAGGTAAATTTATTCTGTATATGCAGCTTTTCCTGTTGTAAAAACAATTGTTGGCTCAGTTAGGGCCAATTTCATCTAAATCTCTTGGGGTTGAGGGCTTGAGGTCCGTTTGAGTTGTCAAATACTGGATTTGGATTTTACTTGTACATTTGCATTAGGAGTTTGAAAAAGTGAGAAAATTAAGGATAAATGATGATAATAGGCCTGTTCAAGTTGTCAAGTACTGGAGTTTCATTCAATTTTTTATTTGTTTATTTGCATTAGGAGTTTGAAAAAGTGAGAAAATGTAATGATAAAATGAGGATAATAGGATTTGTAAACACAATTTACAATATCACCATATAGCTAGCATGTTAAAATTTTTGACATGTGTTCAAGAAGTTTGGAGAAGTTGGTGGGTTGTTAGATATATGCTGCTGTTGTTGTTGTTGCTGTAGGACAGGGTCCACCTTTTTCTTCTATCTCTGTGTGTGTGCATGTACACAGTAGGCCTTTGTCATTTATGGTCTACTTTCTGTTATTCTTGGAGGCATTATGCATGCTTAGCATGATAGCTCCATTGTGGGTTTTCATCTGAGTGTGTCTTTGAGCTGCATTTCAGACATCGGCATTAGAATATGGCCCATATGATTATACCAGAAGTGGAAATCCCACCAGAGCTGCTTTGGAAAGGTGTGTTTTGCTTTTTGTGCAAGTAATGCTGCTAAAGCAATTTTCACTATCTTCAAATGGATTTATTTGATTTTGTTTACCCTGTTACGTTTTTCTTTGGAATCTTAATTGTGTTTGTATTCTCATTTCTTAGCCTCTTGGCAAAGCTAGATAAAGCATATCGAGCATTTTGCTTCACAAGTGGAATGGCTGCTTTGGCTGCTGTCACTCATCTTGTTGGAACTGGTACACACACACTGGCACCTTTTTATTTTGTCTTTCAAAATCAAGTGGTCATCTAGATTTTGAATTTGTAGTGCAAAGAACTGACAGGGATATATTGGTAGAACAATGAAGTGACAATTTGACACAATAAGGATTTGTTTGCATTTTATAGTATCTATTGGAGGATAATTCAAAGGGCAGGACTATAAATTATTTAGCTCTTTGAATTTTATCTGTGATAAACTAATTTTTGGTTTGAAGCTCATACAAAATAATAAAATAAAATAAAATAAAGTTTTGTAATATATGCTGACACATAAGTGTATTCATTGCATGTATTTTTCTGTTGTTTATTGCTACTTTTGTGCACAGGAGAGAGGTAATTTGTATTGGCTTGGCCTTTTCTCATTACCATGTCTACAAGTTCTTTTAGATGTATTTGACACATCTCCTAGGTTTCCAAGGAATATCTTGTAACTGGTGAAATTTTTGTCTTAGGTGAGGAAATTGTTGCTGGGGATGACCTGTATGGTGGTTCTGATAGGTTGCTGTCACAAATAACCCCAAAATCTGGAATTGTGGTCAAGTTAGTATGGTTTTTCCCCTCTTCTTTTCATCAATGTTTTTGCTGCAATTAAATTCTTAAATGATTTTGCTCAACAATGCTCAGACGGGTAAATACAACTAATCTAGATGAGGTTGCATCTGCAATTGGCCCCTGGACAAAGCTTGTGTGGCTAGAGAGCCCAACCAACCCCCGTCAGCAAATTTCTGATATTCGTGTAAGAGGACTTGCTTTCTTATATGAAATTTATTTGTTAACAATTATTTCTTAGGTTTATTTTTAGTTTTGATTTTTATAAAAAAATTAGTGGATCTGCGAAAGGGATAAGTACTTGATAACTGAATTCCATTTTCATCTTTTTTAGTGTTTATTTCTATTAGTTTTCTGATCTTTTTGTCAAATTTTTCAGAAAATTGCAGAAATGGCTCACACCCATGGTGCTCTTGTCTTGGTAGATAATAGTATTATGTCCTCTGTATTGTCACAGCCATTGGAACTCGGGGCAGGTATGAACAATATGCTTTTAAGAGCTGAAATACTGTTTTTGTCCTCTTAATTTTGATAAATTAATGCTGCTTGCAGACATAGTGATGAACGCAGCTACTAAATTCATAGGAGGGCATAGTGATGTCATGGCAGGTGTGCTTGCAGTAAAAGGGGAAAGGTTGTAGCTCTATTTTTTTATGTATTTTTATTGCAGATATAATGGGTGCATTCTGTATTCCTTTTATAATTTCCTTTTTTGTTCTCAGTTTTTAGCTAATCACTGTGCCTTTGTTGCAATGATGTTATGGCATACTTCTGCGTGTTAAATTCAATATACATCATCTAAAGATGCAACAGTAGTGTAATCTGTGTTGCTCTAAAAAGTTTCTTGTTAAGATCTTTACCTTTCTTATTAACCATGGCTAGTGGAATTAAATACCTATAGAATCTAGTCCTTTACCATGAATTTGTGGTTTTTTTTTTATTTTTTTACTTTATATATATATTTTTTTTCTGAAGTCTGTTTCTTTCCCCTCCTCCACATGGGTTGATCTCCTATGTTTTGTAGCTTGGCAAGAGATTTGTATTTCCTTCAAAATTCAGAAGGCTCTGGTTTAGCACCATTTGACTGTTGGATGTGTTTACGTGGTATCAAGACCATGGCCTTACGTGTTGAGAAACAACAGGTGCTAATTCAGAACCACTTTGAAGTAGATAATTTTGTATTCTTTTTATTTCTTGCATCTAATTAGTTTTATTGCTCAAAAATTTCTTGTTTGTAAAGTCCATTTTGACTTAAACAGCAATGATAAAATGATGTCAAATTTGTTCAGTAATCAAACCTTAAACAACCGCCTGCACTATGAATTTGCAAGCTTCTATAAAAACTTGGAGACAAGGGAAGAATGATCATCTTAGTTGCTGGTGTTAGTATGGTTTAAACTTTATCAGTTTATCTAGAATCTGGACATGGCCAATAATATTAGGAAGAGTTAGAGGTTCTGTACAGGGTTTCCTCTGCTTGCTGTTGTTTCTTTTTATATGGTCTGGCTTATGACAGTAGCAATCAATCATAATTGGAGATATTATAATTTTTTTTGCTATATATACGTGGTTCTCTACTGATTTACAGTAAAGTTGTAGACTTCTCAGCAATTTTTTTTTAAAAAGAAATTGAATTTTCTTTTTATGATGATTAATCTCATTGAAGGATATTGAAACATTTCTTTCATTTCTCTTATTTATTATTATCTTTGCTTCCTACCTCCCAACTTCTCCTTAATATGGTGTTTTTACAGTAACTGGAGTTTGTGATGGACACTTGAAATATTAAATTTGCACTTTTGTGTCTTTGGCAGGACAATGCACAGAAGATTGCTGAGTTTCTTGCATCACATCCACAAATAAAGAAAGTTAATTATGCTGGTCTTCCTAGTCATCCTGGACATGATTTGCACTATTCTCAGGTAACGCCATGGGATAGATTTTTGAGATGTACTGCTGTTTGATATCTCACTTGGATTAGAAACACTTTGTTTCTCTCCTGTAGGCAAAGGGGGCAGGCTCTGTACTTAGCTTTACAACAGGATCACTGGCACTCTCAAAGCACATTGTTGAGACTACCAAGTTCTTCAGTATAACTGTCAGTTTTGGTAATCATCCTCTCTGCTCAAAGACTATGCACTAGAAAAGAAACATTCCTTGTGTTGAAGTACTGATGCTCCTAAAATATATAAAAAAAAGGTAGCCAGTGCACGATGCATCCCACACTTGTGGGTCTAAAGGGGTTGGTGTATGCAGCCTTACTCCAGTTTTTGCAGATTGGATGTTTCTATTGCTCGAACCCATGACTTGTAGATCACAATTGGAGTAACTTTACCATTACACCAAAGCCACCCTTAATATTCCTAATATATATTAATTGAAAATAATATATACAAATAAATTTTTTTTTTTTTATTTGACTTGCATATACAAATAAGTTGATCTTTGATTTCATTAAAACCTTTATGTGTCTCTTTACTGCTAAAATTGTGAACCTTTGAATCTTACACTTAATGTAAAGCATGCAGTTGAACCAGTATATATATGTGTGTGAAATTCATGAGATATAACAGTGTAACTAAATTTATGAAATTCGTTATTAACGAATACTAAATCAATACAATGGTAGTGCTTTTATCTTATCCTATATATATATATATATATATATATATATATATATATATCATCATAATTGTCATGCAATAAGTGGGTATTTGAGAACTGATATTTTGGTTCCTAGGCTTGGATGAGTTTGCTTCCTTACTGCCTCATTGTCTATTTTGTAGGGAGTGTCAAGTCTCTTATAAGCATGCCCTGCTTTATGTCCCATGCAAGTATACCAGTGGCATTGCGAGAGGCCAGAGGTCTCACTGAAGATCTTGTTCGTATCTCTGTGGGGATAGAAGACGTCAATGATCTGATTTCTGATTTAGACCATGCACTAAGAACTGGGCCATTGTAGGCACTTGAGTGTTTGACCCTCTATTGAATCTGAAGTTATCTTTGCTTTAAATTGAACAAGCATAGGGCATGTAATGGTTTCACATTTATTGAAATGTTTAGGTTATAATAATGCTACTTTTAGCAGCAGTTATAATAATGAATTCAGATTTAGTTGGTGGATATTTGGAATGAAACCCCTGTTGTCCTGTGGCTTCTAAATCCTCAAGCATGTTTGGTTTGCTTGCCAAAAACAGAGAGTGAACTACATTACTAAATCCATTAGTGGGTGAGTGTTTCTTTATCTTAAACTTCAACCTTCCTTTTGCCATCATAGTGTTCAAGTTCATAATTCAAGTTAAGTTCAATTATAAATTGACTTTTGTAGATTTGTTGAGCATTTGCTATGTTTATTTATTTTTATAGACAAATATTTGATATTATTTGTGAACAAAGAACAAACCAGCAGATTCTTTTATTTCAAATTTTATGTAAGTAATTGAAAACAAAAAAGGTATTAGAAGAACACTTATTTATTAAGAATATTTAAATACAATAAATTGTAATATATATTTTATTAGAGTGTGATAATTCTTGATGGTAGCTTAACCTTATTAACGGCACTGATGATCCTTTTAACAATATGTAGTCTCTTGTGATTACTGCCAAAAAAAAAAGGCCTCGGGATTTTTATGAGACAGTTGCTTGCTTTGGATTGAGAGATTCATATCTTTTAAAAAGCAAATTTTTATGCAGATTAACTGACTAATTTTAATATCTTATGATTACTTGTCTTTTTTACGCTCCACTTGGCTGGTACATGAAGCAAGTGGTGTTTTCAATCCTTTTTTTTTTTAGCCTATACTCACTTTTATAATAATAATAATAATAAAAGTAAATTATCATAAGTCTCTATGGTTTGCAAAAATTAATTATATAGTATTTATTTTTCTAACACCAAATTAAAACGTCCTTATATTTTATAAAATCAAAATCTTTAGTCCTTTTATTAAAGAAAACATTAGTCAATTTGTTTTAGTCATGAATATTTATATTTTTTTTAGTCCTTGTAATTTTAGCTATTCATATTTTTTAGCATTTTATAATTTTAAATCCTTTTCACCAAGGCTAAAACAAGTTGACTAATGCTTTTTTTGATAGAAATCTAAGACTAAAAAAATTTGATTTTACAAAATACAGGGAAACTTTAATTGGGTTTAAAAAAAAATAGAGACTAAGTAGTTAATTTTGATAAAGTACAAGGACCTCATAAAAATTTACCCACAAAATAATAATAATACTAAAAGTGTGTTAAATAAATTGGAGTAGAAAATAGCCTATTGAAAATTTTCCCGAGTATAGAAATAGTTATTATCACTCTTGTTATTATTTTTTTTTATTAAAAAGAGCATTTCATTGATGAATAGAAAGATACAGAGCATCATCAACCAATAGAGAGGATAACCAGGTTGGAGGATGTACCACCCAACTACGTAAAGGGGATATTTTTTTCTGGCACGGATAGCGACCCAGTAAGCACCCTTATTAACTGATCTAGGAACAAAGATAACTTCAAAGAAAGAATACATTAATAAGATTGCTCTAATATCTTCAACAATTGTTTCAAGCTCCCAAGGAATAGGCTCCCTTGGATTTGAATGAAGCTTAACCAGTTGCTAAAATCTGTCTCAAAAGAACATAAAACCAGACTTCTAGAAATAACAAAATGCATTGCATACTAAAGAGCCACACCTTCAGATGCTAAAGGAGAAAGACTAATAAAACTACCGGCCACCCCCATCCATTTGACAACTTTGATCATTGTAAAGAATGATACCATACCCTGCGAGAGAAGTCTCATAATCAAAGGATGCATCAACTTTAATTTTCAATATACCCAAAGAAGGAGGATTCCATTGTGAAGACACAGGATTGGATACTACCACAATTTGTTGCTGAGAAGATTGGGTATGGTGGAATTCACCTGCATCATGCTTAGCGTGCTTAATAAAGTAAATTAGATCAACAACAAAACCATTAAATACAAAAGCATTTTGTGCTTTCCATATATACCAACTGAGATAACTTGCTAGCGACTCTGTAACCCTATCCAGAGATGAATCCATATTGATAAAATTCTGCCACCACTCTAGAAAAGATGGAAACCCCAACTTAGTAGGATAAAATCCAAAAGGATGAACCGAACTATGTATCCTTTTGGCATGAGGGCACAAAAAAAAATCAAATGCTCTAGAGTTTCCTTATTATGGTAGCATAGCATGCACATTGGAGAATCCATACAATTCCGATTAAACAGTTCAACTCGTGTAGCTAAAGAATTTGAACGAGTATGCCATAGAAATTTCAAATTTTAGGAGCAATTGGCAAATTCCAAATGCATAACCAAATTGATCTAGCTACCCCTTTTAAAGATGGAGCTACTGAAGTAGAAGCTACCTTAGCTTGCTTTTTCAATTGGAAGTAAATGGATTTGACTGATGCAATCCTAGTCTTGGAGTAATGTGGAATCTGCTAAGATTCCACCACTTGCGCTCTAAAAGAGATTTTGAGAATTGCATAGCACTCTTCAGGACTAAAAAAAGCTTCAAGAATAGGCAAATTCCACTATTTTGAGGCATTACTAATTAAGTCTGATACATATACAATAGGACTATCCGGAGGTCTTTTGCCATGAATTTTAAACATTAGCAATGAGGACACCCAAGGTTCTTGCCACATATTAACGAAAGACTAACCTATAATATTCCACTTGAGACCAATCGGAAGAGCTTCCCACCCTTCTATCAAACTTTTCCACCCCCAAGAAGGGCAATTTGCCCTTTTAGCATAGGGAAAATAAATCCCTTTTATGACCTGATTCCATAAAGCTTATGACTGTTTGAGTAACCTCCAAGCCTGCTTTGCTAGTAGGGCTACATTGAACAAATTAAATCCCAAAATCCAATTCCTCCATCCTTCTTACCGCAAAAGAGCTTTGACTAGTTCATCCAATAAGCATTTCTCCACCACAATTTCATTGCCAACGATTGAATATCCCAAATAAAACCTTTTGGCAACTTGAAAACAGACATAATGTGCGGCGGAACTACTTGAATCATAGCCTTAATCAGGATATCCCAACATGCTTGAGAGAGAAAATTACATTTTCACGATTGAAGCTTGCTGGAAACTCTCTTTTATAAAAGATAATGCTTACGATTTAGATTTTCCCCACTCCATCAGCAAACCCAAATATTTTGATAGAGCACTTGAATTTGGGATCTGAAACAATTGAGAAATGGCTCTTCACATTTGATGAGGAGTATTACAACTAAAGAATATATCAAATTTGCTACAATTTATCTTTCGCCCCGAACCCTCATTATACTCATACAAAAGAGTTTTCAATGTAGTTGCTTCCTCCAAAGTGGCCTTGCCAAAAACCATCACATCATCTGTGAAATGGAGATGAGTGAGGATTAGACAGCGCCTAGTGATCTTGAATCCAAGGAGTTTTTTGGAAGCTATAGCTTTACTTAGCATCCTAGATAGCACATCCGACACAATAAGAAAGAGGGCGGGGACAAAGGGTCCCCTTGATGGATTACTCTCAAAGGGGAGAACCTAGCTGAAGTCAAACCATTTGTAATTATAGAGTACTGAATCGTAGCTATGCACTGATGAATCCACTCCATCCATAGACCACAGAATCCCATCCTTTTAAGAATAGTAATAAAAAAGTTCCAGTAGACAATATCATAGGCTTTATAAATGTTGACTTTTATTGCCATCGCCTTTTCCTTACCTCTCCACTTGTTCTTCAAACCATGGAATACCTCATGCGCAATCAAAATGTTATATTAAATACTTATATTGGGGAGAAAAGTAGCTTGCAGAGGAGAGTTGATATTATTAAGCCACATCTTCAAACAATTTGCCAAAGTTTTCACTATCACCTTATTGGAAAAGTTACAAAGACTTGTTGGCCCAAAGTCATAAAAGCAATGAGGAAACTTCTTTTTTGGGTATGAGCACAATATTGGTATCATTCAGGTTTGTAGGTAGGGCACGAGTGAAAAAATTCTGAACCAGGTTGATTACCTCCCTTTAATAATTGGCCAATACCGATGATAGAACTTTCCTTGGAAACCGTCAGGCCCTGGAGCCTTATAAGCCCTCATGCTAAAAACCACTTATTTAATCTCTTCTTTAGACACTAGTTTGCATAATGCTTCATGCATCTCTAGCAAACCACTTGAGGTATCAGGTGCAAAATTCTTTAAGAGGATCTACTATGAGTTGTTGCAAATAAATCATAGAAAAACACATAAGTTTCTTGGTTAATAGCCCTACTATCATAATTCTAGTAACCATACCATTTCGGATTTTGCAGATTTGATTCCCCTACCTTCAACAGTGCTAGAATAAAAGAAATTCATGTTACGATCATCATACATTAACCAACTAATATGAGATTTATGAAACTAATATTATTCCTCCATCTTCCAAAGTTCATCTAAATGCCTTTGGAGTTTTAGCACCTCTTTTCTACTTTCATTAGGTTCCAGGGAAAAATTAATAGCATGATGACACCTAGAGAGCTCCCCAATATGTTTACAGGCATTGCCAAAACAATGTCTACTCCATCTCTTTAGAGCTTTTGTGTATTGATCAAGCTTAGATAATAAAGAAATAGGACTTGGAAAAGAACCTCAAACATCATTAACTATGGCATCACAGTTGGGTTAGAGGACCGTTAAAGATCAAACCTGAAAGGCTTTGAATACTTGGGCATAATGTATTAAAACCTAATTCTAGAGGTTGGTGATCCGAGGCCATCATCTTTTCATGAAACAATTGCGCACTCGAAAATAATAATCTCCATTCAACATTTGCAATGGCCTTGTTGATATGCTTTAGAATTCTGCCCCTTCCATGCTACTTGTTACACCAAGTGAAACGGTTCTCCTAGAAATCCAATTCCCCCATCTCAGTTTCAAATAAGAAATTATGATATGCTTCAGTCAAAAGATAATTAATTCTGGACTCTCTAATTTTATCATAAGGGGAGCTACATATATTGAAATCCCCTATCATCAGCCATGGAATACCATCCTTGAGATCCAAACCCTTTACATCGTGAAGGAATTCCATTCTCTCTTGCATTTCTGAATTTCCATAAACTAACGATAAATGCCACAATCTATCTTGATGAACTTCCCATCAATCCAGTGGTTTAAAACATTTAGCACTTGAAACTGTAAATCCTCTTGCCACCAGGCTGCTAGTCTCCTCGAAATTCCCTTCGGTTCCACATAAATTGATTATTGAATACCCAATCCACATCTCCACTTCTTTAAGTACCCCTTACTCTTCTTTGTTTCCACTAGAAATACCATATTGGGCTTTTATACAAAAATGAGCTCCTTAAGAGCCTTAATTATCAGGGATTGCCCAGCACCCTGGCAATTCCAACATCAAAGTGTCATTGTCCCTCTGGTGGCTTTTGACTAGCCATCACAACTTCAGAAACTCCACCCTTCTCCATATTGTTCCATCTCACTCTTCCCCAAAGGCATATAATCCTCATCATTTTATAAGATAGAGGATGTATGCGTGTTTGGTAGGCAAGTTTTTTTAATTTTGGTTTACGAGCTAGTGTTTGTTTGGATTTAGTATTGGGTTGGGCTCCCAATGCCAGAAATTCTAGTTTGGCTTGAGTAGCTTCTATATTGGGCTACTCTTGAGGAATACATGATGATAGACTTTGAAGGGCAAAACTGGGTTGATCGGTGGGATGTACATGGGCTGCCCCACTAATTAAGCTTAGGAAAGCCTTGTCATTTTACAAAGATTGGGCCACAAAGATAGACTTTGAAATTCCTTACTCTTTTTGGGTTGCTGCATGGAAGAATAGGAAGATTTTCGCTTCAACATAGAGCCATCAAGTGCACCTTCCTTTAAAAATCCCATATTACTATCACATGTCTCGACAACAGCACTAGTGGGACCCCTTGTTCCATTGAAACTATACCTGTAGCTTCCGTTCTCTCCTTTATAATCATCTGAGTTAAGCTTTTAGAGGAAACTAATGAAGAGTAAACTTCATGTTGACATGATTACACTAATGAAATTCGTGCGATAGAGCTGACCAGGAAGGCAAAGTTTATGGGCTCTAAGCTACTATTGGCAGTAGCATTTAACGAAGAAGATACTTCAATCACCTCTCGATTTGATGTTGGATATCATAGTCCTATAAAAGTATTTCTTTGAAATTTATAAGATAATAAATTACAAAAAGCGTGTTAAATAAATTATAATAAAAAATGTAAAGCGTGTTAAATAAGTTAAAATATAAAAGTGTGTTTAATAATATGATAATGTGTTTAACTCTAATTATGATATGACATTTATTTAAAGCTAAAATTTTGCCTGTACATTATGCTATATAATCACTATTGATATATTATTTAATTAAATAAAAATATTATTATATAGCTTTTCAGTGTTTTTATACTTATTTTACTTAAAATGTTTTAAGAATAGCTTGTAAAAAAATTATGAAAATATAAAGAAAATAAATATAAAAAATAAATATAAATTGAAAATAAATACAAATAATAAATAATTAGATGGCCATAAAATTTATATAAATAAATTCTTATAAGAAAAAGATTACCTTAGTGATATTTGTACAAATTATTCATTATTTTCTTCTAATGCTTTGATTACTAAAATATCATTTAGAATGATTAACATAAAACCTTGATTGAACATTGTCCTTCTATTTTCATTAAGATGTGACTAATTTGATTTTTGATTGTGTGATATCAATTTACATAATTTATAATTGTGACTTTTAATTTTTCTAGTATTAATTAAATTATAACTATTGTAATAAATTTTTTTATTATAATGAATTAATTACGTTATTTTATAATTATATTGGAGAATAAAAATATTGCTTTGATTTATATAATTTATAACAATGACCTTAGTTTTTCTAGTATTAATTAAATTGTCCCTATTCTCTTAACAATTTTTTTTTTGTCAAACGCATTATAGATATATGAATATTTACATGTCATTACATGTTATCAAATGTTGTTATAAAATTGTTAAGAGAATAGGGGCAAAATAGACAAATAGAAAAAAAAAATCTAATAGAGCTCCGTTTATTACGTTTTGATAAAGTTTATTTTGAGACTAGCTTTGTTATAGTTATACAAATTTGTGAGATAATCAATTGAAAAGCATGTTCAATAATTGGTTAGAATAGAAAAATGTGTGCATTAGTAAGTTGGATTTTGTCATGACCCAAAATTCTGTATTGTGACTGGCGCATAATTTAAATATTCTTAAATCATACAAGTTTTATCAGAGTATTTTGAATAAATATATTGTCACTTACTAATCCCAAAAAATAGACAAAATCCAAATAAACAAAATACTGAATAAACATCATAAATATCCTATAAGTAAACTGCAGAGTCTCTACAAATTTCAAATAAAAACTTAAACTATTCAATAAACTAAACTAATTATTAGCCCGAGGGAATATGAATTCGGGTATACCATGAGAACAAATTAAAAATTATCCATCTCCAGAAAATAGACTAAATATTTAGATCAACTGCAGAATTCTACTGATCTGAAACAAATAACAGACAGAGAAAATGTGGTTTGAGCTAATACTCAGTGAATGATAATTATAGCACACAACAGAACAGGAATAGACAGGCGCTTGATTAATTTCATAATAAATTTTCTATTCAATAAAATCATGCTCATGCTATCTAATCATTAATAAAAATAATTTCATAAAATATATATATAAGAAATTCATTCAATAAAATTTTATGGTACAGTATATTAGGGTGATGATACCCCACATCACCAAAAGTCAGATGGTAAACGTGATACCAGATATTAGATGCCTTCCTCCTCCTTCACAAATATCAATGCATATGATACTAATGCAAACCATAAATTGCAATGATGCATGACTCAACAATGCAATCTAATACCGTGATAGTCACACGCGGGGCGGATAGCGAATCTGACATCTGATGCAGTACCAATTCAAAACAGAAAATCAATTTCCAAAAATCAATCAAAATCGACCCAAAGATTTCAGATGATAAACAATAACTGATAGTGTAATTCTAATAATTTATTTCAATAATTTCAGAGAGTCAACAAGATCAAATCAATCTCAAATCAATTTCGCGTAACACATCTATAAATTTCATAATTAGATATCAATCAATATAAAAGACATTAAAGGCCTATTTCCGGAATCCTAATGGCTCTAATGCAGAGATAATTGTCAAAATCAATTATTTAATTAAAATCAGAATAAAATTCAACAATAAAATAAAACTCTAGAAAATCACATGTAAAATAATTGTTAAAATACTGATTTAAAATTTCATTTACTAATAAATTTAATGCTAAGAAATTTTAAAAGGGACTAAAACGGTGCCATATACTATAATTACCACTCACCTGAAACCTCCAAGACAATAGTTATATTCAATGAAAGAGAGACAATTTCAGCTGACAGATTAAATATTCGAATCTCCTTGAAAATAGAATTCAACGTGATGAATAGATAAGTAAGAATTTATGAATTTTCTGCACACATCAGATTATAATTCATAAATTTATATACATATATATATACACATATATAACAATAATGAAAGATGATGAAAATATCTGTCGAGAGTATTTGGTAGAAAAAGGAGATGATAAACAGGCTTTGAGAGCAAAGTTTAGCAGAAAGAGTTTATTATGATATATATATTTCAAGAGTTATATTAGGTATAGAATGGGATAAGAGTTATTATTGAATTAGATTGTTCAGATTACAAATATATATTTAATTTCAAAAATATTATACATATATAAATAAATAAGTAGGCTATCCAATAAAATATTTCTCTCTTTTTTTTAGATAAATATATAAAATTATTATTAGCTAATTAAAATAAATAAATAAATAAAAAGATAAAATATTGGGTTTCCACATACTTTTCCCCTTAAAAGAAATTCAGTCCCCGAATTTAAATAGACAAAATTCTGACCTAAAAAATCAAATAAGTGAGGATATTTGGCTTGCATTTCAAATTCTGCCTCCCATGTGGGCTCACTACTTGAGTGATTATGCCACAAAACCTTGACCAAAGCCACTTTTTTAGACTGGAGTTTCTTAATTTGTAGATCTAAAATCTTTACTGGTTGCTCCTCATATGACATATCATCCCTAAATTGTATGGTCTGAGGTTGCAAAGCATGAGATGGATCTGGTACATACTTCCTAAGTATAAAAATATGGAAAACTGGATGTACATGCGCAAAACCAAGTGGAAGGGCTAAACGGTAAGCAACTGCTCTAATTCTTTCCAAAATTTTAAATGGACTAACAAAACTAGGGCTAAGCTTCCCTTTCTTTCCAAACCTCATGATTCCTTTTTTTAGGTGAAACTCTCAGAAAAACATGATCACCAACCATAAACTCTATATCTTTACGCTTAGGGTCAGCATAACTTCTCTGTCGACTTTGAGAAGTCAAAAGTCTATCACGAATTAGTCGAACCTTCTCTGAAGTTAACTGTATCAACTCTGGTCTAGTAAGCCTTCTTTCTCCAACTTCATCCCAACAAATCAGTGACCTACACCTTCGACCATATAATGCCTCATATGGAGCCATGTCTATACTTGCCTGATAACTGTTATTATAAGCAAACTCCACTAAAGGTAAATGATGATCCCAACAGCCACCAAAATCCATAACACATGCACGAAGCATGTCTTCTAATGTCTGTATGGTCCTTTCTAACTGTCCATCTGTTTGAGGGTGAAAAGCAGTACTAAAGTCTACTCTTGTTCCTAAAGCTTCTTAAAATTTCTTCCAAAATTGAGAAGTAAACTGAGTACCACGGTCAGAGATAATGGAAATTGGAACACCATGAAGACTAACAATCTTGTCTATATACAACTGTGCAAGTTTAGCAAAGTCATATGTAGTCTTCACAGGAAGGAAATGAGCAGATTTTGTCAATCTATCCACTATCACCCAAATTGCATTGTAACCACCTCGTGTACTAGGTAAACCCACAACAAAGTCCATAGTAATGTGCTCCCACTTCCACTCGGGAATAGGTAATGGCTGAAGTAACCCAGATGGTCTCTGATGTTCTGCCTTAACCTGTTGACAAGTCAAACATTTAGCAACAAAGTCTGCAACATCCCTCTTCATGCCACCCCACCAATAATGCTCCCTTAAATCACGGTACATCTTTGTTGAACCTAGGTGTACTGTGTAAGCAGAATGGTGTGCCTCCTCCATGATTTTGCTTCTCAACTCATCGATATTGGGAACACAAAGTCTAGTGCTATAACGAAGAACTCCATCATTATTTAACATGAACTCCTGAGCTTGGCCTTGATGAATACTATCTTTAATCTCACACAATTGAGAATCCCTCTTCTAAGCAGCCTTAATTCGATCAATCAAGATAGGCCTAACTCGAAAATGTGCTAAGAATGATCCAGCTGCGATTTCAAACTCTACTCCCTGATCTAACAACTTATGTAATTCACCAATCAAAGGCCTCCTCTTCGTAGATATGTGGGCTAAACTACCAGAAGACTTCCTGCTTAGAGCATCAGTCACCACATTAGCTTTTTTAGGGTGATACTGTATGGTGCAATCATAATCCTTCAGTAATTCTACCCATCTCCTTTGCCTAAGATTAAGATCACGTTGGTCAAAGATGTATTTGAGACTTTTGTGGTCAGTGAAGGTTTCACAAGTCTCACCATACAGACAGTGCCTCAAGATTTTCAAAGCAAAAATTACTGCAGCCATTTCCAAATTATAAGTTGAATAATTCTGCTCGTGCCTTTTTAACTAATGAGAAGCATATGCAATAACCCATCCATGCTGCATCAAAACACATCCTAAACCAATCCTAGAAGCATCATAATACACTGCATAACCCCCTGATCTAGATGGAAGGGCTAACACTGGTACTGTAGTTAAATGAGTCTTAAGCTCCTGAAAACTTTTTTCACAAGCCTCAGACCACTGAAATTTCACATTCTTCTGTGTCAACTTAGTTAAAGGTGTTACAATATGAGAGAAGTCTTGAACAAATCGTCTATAATACCCTGCTAAACCCAAGAAACTACAAATCTCTGACACAGTTGTGGGTCTAGGCCAATGAAGCACTGCCTCAACATTCTTCTTATCAACACACACCCCATCCTTAGATACTATATGGCCTAGGAAAGCCACACTTTCTAATTAGAACTCACATTTTGAGAACTTGGCATATAGCTTGTGTTCCCGTAAGGTCTGAAGCACAATTCTCAAATGTTGCTCATGCTCCTCTTTACTCTTTGAGTACACTAGAATGTCATCGATGAACACTATAACAAATTGATCTAAGAAAAGCTTGAAAACTCTATTCATCAGATCCATAAAAGCGGCTGGAGTATTGGTAAGACCAAAAGGCATTACAAGAAATTCATAGTATCCATACCTAGTCCTAAAGGCAATCTTGAGTATGTCTTCTTTATTGACCCTCAATTGATGATACCCAGATTGAAGATCAATCTTGGAAAAATACTTTGCACCTTGAAGTTGGTCAAACAGGTCATCTGTGCATGGAAGAGGATACTTATTACGCACAGTCACCTTATTCAATTGCCTATAATCAATTCAAATTCTCAAAGACCCATCCTTCTTCTACACAAATAATATAGGAGCACCCCATGGAGAAACACTAGGACGAATAAACCCCTTATCTAGTAGGTCTGTAACTGCTCCTTCAACTCCTTAAGTTCTGCAGGTGCCATACGATAAGGTGGCATAGATATGGGTTTATTTCCAGGAACTAAGTCTATACTAAACTCTACCTCTCGCTTCGGGGGTAAACTTGATAAATCTTCTGGAAACTCATCAGGAAACTCCTTAACCAATGCAACATTCTGCAAACCTGAACCTTCTACTTGAATGTCTCTAACATAAGCTAGATACCCCTTACACCTCTTTCGCAATAATCGGCTAGCACTCACTACTGAGATAAGATTACTAGAGGCTATACTACGATCTCTCTGAAATTGAAATTCTGCCTCCTCAGGAATTTTAAAGAGTACTACTTTATTATGACAATCCAATGAAACGTGATAAGTGGCTAACCAATTCATACCTAAAATCACATCAAACTCAAACACATCCAAAGAAGCAAGATTTGCAGCTAATTCCCTATCTCCAATGTGAACTATACATCCCCTATACATCATATTAGTGTCTATTGCATTCCCCATAGGTGTTGATATAGATAAAGGATACTCTAACAAAGTAAGTGGTGTACTAAATCTCATGGAAAAGTATGGAGAAACAAAGGAATGAGTGGAACTGGGATCAAACAGTACTCTAGCATCAAATGAACAAATAGAAAGTGTACCTGTCACTACTACATTAGATGCCTGAGCATCCTACTAAGTCAAAGGAAAAACCCTGGCTTGACCTCTACCACTAGATGTTTGTCCCTGAGTTTGAGCAGATCCTCTACCACCAGAACCTCTACCACCCTGACCACGACCACCGGAACCCTGACTTCTACCACTATACTGTGAAATTGGCTGAACCTGAGAGGGAGTAGAATGTGTTGCCTGACAGCACCCTGAGTTGTCCCACTAGTAGGATAGTCTTGTCTACGGTGTCCCAGCTATCCACAACCAAAGCATGGTCTCGTGACCCAATGATAAGTGCCCTTATGTGGCTTACCACAATGCTGACAAGGAGTGGTAGCAGGCCCAGTGCTAATCTGATTATACCGAGCATTCTCTGCATGAGTCCTCTGCTCATGTCCCTGACCAACTCCAGATTAATGTGCCCTATTGCCAATTATAGACTGAGAACCCTGCTTATTATCTTGATAAGAACCCTGATGACTCTGTCCTCTGTTAAACTTATTACCATGACTATCTTTCTTAAACCACTTGTGCTGCTCACGAGCCCAACGTTCATCATCATACATCTCCATCTGTCTAGCCCAATCAACCACCTCCTCATATTTAGGTAGTCATAAAGGAGCTACACGATCAATTAGCCTGTCTCGCAAGCCCCTTTCAAACCTGCGAGCCTTCTTCTCCACATTTGGAATTAAGTGTTTACCAAAGTGGGATAATTTGATAAACTTCATCTCATACTCTGTAACTATCATTTTACCTTGCTTCAAGGTTTCAAACTCCAAAGCCTTAGCCTCTTGAACACTAGGAGGGCGAAATCGCTCTAAGAAGAGAGAGTGAAACTCAGGCCAGAGGATAGAACCTTCGGGTCACTCATTCTTCTTAGAGATATACCACTCACGAGCAACTCCCTTAAGCTGATTTCCTTCCAACATCACGATCCTAGCACTACTGCAACCCATAGTGTCATAACACCTCTCCATGTCATCTAGAAAATCTAAGGGATCAACTAATGCATCCTCTCCAGTGAACTCCTTTGGTTTTAGCTTGAGAAAGTCTGTAGAGTCAAGGAATCGAGCCCTATCCTGAGCTGGTGCTGAAATAGGGCCAACCACTGGTTGCTGTGGTTGAGTTGTAAGGTACTCAGTTATAGTATTAACAGCATGATTCACTACATGCAATCCCACTGTCAGATCTGCCATAGTAACCTGACCGGCTTTAGGTGCTTGAGCTGCAGTAGAAAATTGGAATGGTTGTGTGCCAGTCTTAACCATAGGCGTCTGTTCAGATGTCTGATTAATAGTTTGAGGTGGTACCTCCCCTATTAGATCAAGGTTTGCATCATTAAGACCCTTGGCCCTAGTTCTCCTCTTACGTCTAACAGACCCAGGCACTTATTCATTTTAATAAACAAGCATTAAATCTGAAAATGTGAGACAAATTAAGACAGATGAAAAAGTATGAAGGACGCAGACATCTAAAGCAATGATAAACTGAAAAGATGTTAAGGATCCTATGCTTCGCAAGTTTACTAGACCTAAACCTGGCTCTGATACCAACTTTGTCATGACCCAAAATTCTGTGCCATAACCTGTGCATAATTTAAGTATTCTTAAATCATACAAGCCTTATCAGAGTATTTTGAATAAATATATTATCACTTACTAATCCTAAAAAATAGACAAAATCCAAATAAACAAAATACTGAATAAACATCATAAATATCCCATAAGTAAACTACGAAGTCTCTACAGATTTCAAATAAAAACTTAAACTATTCAATAAACTAAACTATTTATTAACCCGAGGGAATATGAATTCGAGCATACCATGAGAACAAATCAAAGATTGTCCCTTTCCAAAAAATAGACTGAATATTTTGATTAACTGCAGAATTCTACTGATCTGAAACAGATAATAGACAGAGAAAACGTGGTTTGAGCTAATGCTCAATGAATAATAATTATAGCACACAATGGAATAGGAACATGTAGACGCTTGATTAATTTCACAATAAATTTTCTATTCAATAAAATCATGCTCATACTATCAAATCATTAATAAAAATAATTTCATAAAAAATATATATATAAGAAATTCATTCAATAAAATTTTATAGTACAGTACACTAGGGTGATGATACCCCACATCACCAAAGGTCAGATGGTAAGAGCGCTACCAAATATTAGATACATTTCTCCTCCTTCATAGATATCAATGCATATGATACTAATGCAAATCATAAATTGCAATGATGAATGACTCAACAATACAATCTAATACCATGATAGTCCACACGGCAGGGCCGGATAGCAGATACAGATACTGCGTATAGGTACCAATTCAAAACAGAAAATCAATTTCCAAAAATCAATCAAAATTGACCAAAAGATTACAAATAATGGACAATAACTGACAGTGTAATTCCAATAGTTTATTTCAATCATTTTAGAGAGTCAACAAGATCAAATAAATCTCAAATCAATTCCGCGTAACATATCTATAAATTTCACAATTAGATATCAATCAATATAAAAGACATTAAAGGCCTATTCTTAAAATCATAATGGCTCTAATACAGAGATAATTGATAAAATCAATTATTTAATCAAAATCGAAATAAAATTCAATAATAAAATAAAACTATAGAAAATCACATGTAAAATAATTGTTAAAATACTGATTTAAAATTTTATTTAATAACAAATTTAATGCTAAGAAATTTTAAAATTGACTAAAATGATGCCATGTACTATAATTACCACTTACCTGAAACCTCCAAGACAATAATTATATTCAATGAAAGAGAGACAATTTCAGCTGACAGATTGAATATTCGAATCTCCTTGAAAATAGAATCCAAGGTGATGAATAGAGAAGTAAGAATTTATGGATTTTCCGCGCACATCAGATTATAAATCGTATATATATATATATATATATATATATATATATATATATATATATATAACAATAATGAAAGATGATGAAAATATCTGTTGAGAGTATTTGATAGAAAAAGGAGGTGATAAACAAGCTTTGAGAGCAAAGTTTAGCAGAAATAGTTTATTAGGGTATATATATTTCAAGAGTTCTATTAGGTATAGAATGTGATAAGAGTTATTATTGAACTGAGTTGTTCAGATTACAAATATATATTTAATTTCAAAAATAATATATATATATATGCCATCCAATAAAATATTTCTTTTTTTTTTAGATAAATATATTAAATTATTATTAACTAATTAAAATAAATAAATAAATAAAAAGATAAAATATTGAGTTTCTACAGATTTCATATAAATGAGAACTAGTTTTATAATTGTTAGATAATATTTAGTAATAATAAATTACAATAAGATCTTCATTGTTTGTAAAAATTAATTATTTAATAATTATTTTTGAAAAATCTAATTAAAATGTTCATTTATTTTATAAAATCAAACTCTTTAATTTTTTTTATTAAATAAACGTTGGTCAACGTATTCTAGTCTTGAATATTTATATTTTTTTAATCCATGCGGTTTTAAGTATTCATACTATTTAACCCATATAATTTTAAATATCTATAACATTTAGTCTATTTACTTTTTAGTCCATTTTTTTATTGCTAATTTTAGAATTAGTTATCACTCGATGAGAATTACTTAATAAGTTTTCCTTCAACAAAATGAACTAGCTGATAAATAGTGATTAAAAGGTAAAATTACTCTAAGCCCTTCCTCTGAAACTATCACTTTCTTAATCTCCTCCTATCTGATACCCCCCCATGTAATGGCCAGCAATGAATCCAGCAATTCATCTTATATATAGCCAAGGGGTTGCTTAGCGCAGCCATTTCATCTGGTATAAACAGGGCAATCTACCATGTCGTCCATTTGATCAAGGCTAAAATAAGTTGAGTAACATTTTCCTTGACAAAAATCTAATAGAATGATTAAAAAATTTGATTTTATAAAATATAAAGACATTTTAATTGGGTTTTTAAAAAATAAGGGCTAATAATTAATTTTGATAAAATACAGTAACCTAATAGTGATTTATTCAAATAATAATAATAATAATAGTGATTTATTTGATGGTGCTTATCCATAAATGACAAATGAGTATAAGCAATTCAAGAAAATTAAGAATTCATTTCTAGAAGTTGCAGATTTGTCTTTTGATAATGACCACAAGTTACGACTTGTGAAACAATAACTGTTGGCATTAAAAGAAGAATTGTTTGCTTTTGATGTTGTTCAAGGTGGAAGCGATGAAGTTCATAATTTTGTAGGGCATGTTAACAGAAATACCATTATCAGTTCACATCGTGCAGAGGGTGATAATATTGATGGTCAGGACACAACTGTTCTTAATCCATGAGTGGTTCGTAGTAGAGGTAGACCACGTACGTATAGGATCAGGTCACACATGGAAGTTTACCAAGGAAATACATTAAGTGGTAATACAAGAAGAGGAAGAGGTAGTAATGGAAGTAGAGGTATTAATGGTGGAAGAGGCAGTAGTGATGGAAGAGTAGTAATGGTGGAAGAGGTAGTGGCCATGGAAGAGGTAGTACTATTACAAGGGGAAGACAAATTGAAGGAGGAATAAATAACAACAATCCTAACCATGTTGAGGTCAGAGTGCTTTACTTTATTATTACTCAATCCTTCATTAATAATATATTTGACTCCTTTTTATTTTTTGTTTATTTTATATTAACTATATATTTATGAATGTAAAGGTTGAATATGAAACTATTCAAAGGCCTATTGGTGATAAACTATCTCAAGCGGTTGAAGAATATGAGTTTAACAACACTGAACTTTTTAACCAAGATCATCAGCATGAAGGTGTTCGCAATATAGAGTACTTTAGCCAAAATATGGTTCTACCAAGTGGTGACAGTATTAGAGAATATATATGGTTGGGTTAGCTATTTCTTTATATTTTAACTTATTTACATTTTTATTTGGGTTGTTAATGACTAGTACTTTAGTATTTGAATTGGTAATGTATTCGATCTATATTACTCGCAATGATTGTAAAGCTAAGCTTATTTATTGTGTCAATCAAATACTGAAGTCTCACAAGCAATGTATGCCAAATATGAACAATTAAACCCAAAGGTAATCCATATACAAGGCAATTTATAGAAGAGAGATTAGAGACCAATCTTTTAAAAACTTTAACTATGCTCTTACACAGCAGCTTTAACAAGATAGATAGTTATAAGAAAAAACCAGAAAAAAAAAATCAAAATTTCCAATTGGTGTAGAAAGCAAACGAGACTTGAACTGCAGCTGAACCTTGGGCATTAACCAAAAGCCAAATTTGGGGGAAAAATGGATAAAAATTCTTAAGCCAAAGAAATAGCAAAATCTTGCTTAGCAACAAATTTTGAATGCCAAACTGAACCTCCAAGAAAAAAGAATCTACTTAATGAAAAAAGCACATAAAAAAATGAAGCAAACTAAATTACAAGAATCCCAATTGTTATTAATCACTACTTTGTAGCTGATCAAAAAAGTATTGTAGCAGCAAATAAAACCACTAAGCAATTGTTCTATCAAGAATTAATTTATGTTCATTTAAATAAAAGTAAAGTTTTAAAAAATAAATAAATAAAATAACAAACAAAACCAAAACAGACATTAAACCATAATAAGCAGATGTAAAGCACTTTTAATGGTGATTAAATTAACAAGTTAACCATATAAAAATGTTCCATACATTCATATAATGATTTTAGATATCATATTCAACTATTTGTGACCCACGTCTCACAGATACAAAGAAACTTGGGGAAGTACGCTATGTGAATGTGAATTTATCTCCTTTCTCAACTCCATAGAATCAAACAAATCGAATCCAACTACTATTAATCCCAATTGAGTAATGAACATTCAACTTAGGTGTTCCACGAATGTGTTTTCGACACACAGGTCCAATTAGAAATTATACAGATTAAGGGTGGATTTGAATAAAAATCGTCTTACTAATATTGCCAATCTTATACAAAGAAGTGCATGTAGGTATATCCTTCATTAAAAAAAAAATTATTAGTCTAGTTCAATCATGATTACAAAGAGACAACTTTATCATCTTGATAACAAAAAATAGAATTTGTCTACCACTTTGTACATGTAGTTCATCCTGTTCATAACAACTGTGAATGACCAAGGTAATTCTTCAAGTTGTCGCGACACTGTTTTTGACCCAAAAAATTAAATAAAGAAATCAGTAATATAATCAGTGAACTTATTAAAAAAAATTTATCATTAAAGAGTATGATTTATTACCTGGTGCAACTACAACATTCTTTAATGGATATTGGATTTCAATACCCATGGTATTGAAAATTCTTACATTGAACTCACTAGGAATGAAACTCGTGAACTGCTGTATCCAACATTCACACCATAAAATTTTAAGAACTATTATCCCTCTCTCATCAAGCTGTTATCCAGTCCAACAATGACATTAACGTCCCAAGTTTCATTCATGGGCATGCATAAACGGAAAGTTGATTCACGTGCAGTGGTGTAATCCCTCATGTATTTTGAAGGAATTAACTTGGGAAACAAAAGAATGAAAAAAAAAATCAATTGATTAGAATGATGTTGTGAAATATTGAATATATATATATATATATATATATATGAGAGAGAGAGAGAGAGAGAGAGAGAGAGAGAGAGAGAGAATGATATGGAAAATACATAAATATGATATAATCTTTAAACTTACAATTGTACTGTATTTAAATCATCATCATACAACATCACCCGAAAAGAGTCAGCCATAAGGATACTTTCTGAAATGTTTTTTTAGAGAAAAAAAGGAGAATACTTGTAGGTATGCAATGTTAATCAACTTAGTTTTTCTTCACAAATGGTGGAGTCAATGAAGTAATGGGAAACTTGAACACTCATTAACGTTAGGGTCAAAACTGAACAAATATTGATACATTCTAATAGGTTGAAATGCATTGATATGTGTTTGAATTGAATTATGGTGACTTTTGATTTCTTGTGCCACATTTAACTCCTTAACTGTCTCACATATTACTAATACCATGCGTAATTAACACAACTTAAAGCTGATTGGTATACCTTAAGGTGGTCAACTATTTGGCAAGGATTTAACCATTCACATGTTGGATGAAAATGTGTCATGTTGACATGTCCTCTACATATGAACTGTATTGGGTGGTAGTTACACATAAGCTAAATAACCACAGTTAGAATGAGAGAGAATAGTTAAATGTCATCAAAAAATTAATTATTAGATATCATATTTATGGTAGTTGGATCATCATTTCAGTTTTTTTTTTATTTTTATTTTTATTTTTTTTTTATGTATGACCATAATCGTATTCATAAATCAAGTTGGTGGATTGGTTCAATCACAAAAAAGGTCGAATAGGAATTAATGACATTACGACTAATTAATGTGAGCACTCATAATTTAGGCCATGATTGAAGATAGAAAAATACGTTGGATTAGGGGTTTATTTGAGCCAAGTCAAGCTTGAGCCTGTGAGTCTCAAAGCTTGGGTCGATAGGGTTTTAATCGATTCAAAGCTCAATGAGACTAAAAAGCTTAAAATCGAGCTCATCATCAAAGATATTAGACAATTTAATCATGCTCGACTTGATGATCTTTATTGAATGAAGGCTTGAGTTTGAGCTATGGTCGAATTTGCCTCCAAGTTGAAATAAGCCCCGATTTTGATCTCAGCAGGAAGCTCAACTGAAATCTAATATATATATATATATATATATATATATATATATTATTAATAGCTCAATAGGCTTGACGAGCTTTTGAGTCAACGTAAAATATCAATAAATGACTATTAAAGAGAGAAAATATTGAATTTGATAATATGTATCTTTAAATTAAGTCGTTTGATCACTTCAAGTGTAAAAATTATCATATTAAGGCTTTCATATTATTAAGATTACATTGTACACTCCTAATAACTTGATGGCAATTTAATGTATAAAAAATGTCGAATCATCCTTAGGCATTTGTGCACAATCATATAACATCATTAGGTTAAATTGTAATCATAACAATCCAATTAAATTGAAAAATATAATTAAATTTTCTGCATGGAATTTTTATGAAGGAAAAAAAATAATTATATTATAATTCAAGCATATTTTATAAAAGGAAAACATAATAATATCAGGGTAAGGCATAACCATGTATATTTCTAAGGGTGTAAAAGAGTCGAGCCTACTTGCGAGCTATATGAGTTTGAGCCTCCCAATATTCATAGATGCATTTCGTCAATCCTTATTGATCCTATTGTATTTTTAATTATTTTTTTAAAATATATATATATATATATATATAGCTTGAGCTCCTCGAACTTTCATTGAGCCGAGTTCAAGTTGAATAAATTTTGAAAATTGATGAGCTTTGAACCATGCTTGAGCCAAAAAATATCATATTGAGCTAAGCTTTGAGCTTGATAGGTTCGAGCTCGGCTCGATCACACCCATACATATTTCATATAAAAAAAAATGACAAACTGTTTCATTACATAAATAATTGTTACACAAGTGTGAGGTTTACACATGTTATCCACTTGACGTCAAACATAAATTCACTCGACATGCTGCACACATGCATCAGTAGGTTTGATGGTCTCATGAAATTCTAAGGATTAAAATGCACCATCAAACATCATTAATTATGCTTGCCACTAATTCAGAACAAGACCAATCACCTAGTGGCCAATATATAGACAATCATAGAGGCAGTTTCATGCAACTATATACAATCATAGAGGTAGTTTCATGCAATTTACTTTAGAGCAATTCACTCATCAATCTCTTCACAACCATGGATAAAACACTAGAGAATAAGAGGCGCCGTTTGAGCAATATACTAGAGCCACTTTGCTAGAAGATTTTCCTCTTTTGAAGACATACCAATTGTTTGTTGAGTTTGATGACCTGTGTCCCAAACCAAAGGTTGTGATCAATATTTCAAATAATGAAGAAAAAGGTGAAAATGATGGTTCTGATGAAATTTAAGCAAAAATAATGATGCGTAATGTCTTAGTTTGGGTTTTTATGTTTAAGTTGATTAGTAATATGAAGTTTCTCTTATTTATGCACCAAGTTAAAGTGCATTTTGTGTTTGCTTAATGAACTAGTGATGTGTGAAGCATTCTAACTTTACCTAGTTAAATTGCTAGTGTTCTTTTTGTTCAGCCTGAAATATTCTTTTTTTTTTATCGGTTCACACACTTTTGCATTCTTTAATCAGGCTACTGTTTCACCACTTAAATTGCTAGTATGCAAAAACAATGAACTTAGAATCTTATAATATGTTGTTTAAGCTAGCAACTTATCCAGTAAATAAATTAATAAATTACTAAAAAAAATATAAAGTATTTATATTCATACCATGTCATAAAAAATAACACTCCACAAACACTCGAATCACCATGGTTGCAATCACCACTATTATTGTTATTTAAATCATTTATTTACAAATTATATGGACATAGATAGATATAAATGTATAAATAAATATTACTTGATATGATATACACTTTTAACAAATAAAATTTATATTTTTGAAAAAAACAGATAAAATATATATACATAGAGCTTGTATAATATATATATTTCATGCTATAAAATGTCATATGAGGGCAAGTGGCCCGACTGGCACAGATGCACGCTTCCTAGCGTGGTTTAGGGCTTGAACCCTCCCTGTGTCAGATGTCATTAAAAAAGTGGATGAGGGCTAACAACCCGATTAACACATTCTTCCAAGCATAAGGTTAAGGGTTCAGGGTTCGAATCCTCCCTTTGTCTTTTTTTTTTTCCTTTATTATTCTTTATAATTCTTTGTGATTCTTTGTCCTTTGTGATTCTTTTTTTTTCCTTTGTCCTTTTTTTTTCCTTTTTTCAGGGTTCAAATCACCATTATCATCATTAAATCATTGTTTTTAATTTAAATATAGAGGGAGAGAATCAAAGATATTTAGAGAAAGATAGAAATAGAAAGAGTTATAGATAGAGATATTAAGATTATCATATATATAAAGATAAATAGAGGGAGAGAGAGAAAAAGATATAGAGAGAGATATATAGAAATATATAAAGTAATATATGTGTTGATTTGAATTACTTTTATACCGAGATAAATAATATATATGTTTCATGCAAAAAATTAATGGATGAGGGCTAATAGCCCGACTGGCACTAGCGCATGCTTCCCAGCATGGTTAAGGGTTTGAACCCTCCCAGTGTCAGTTTTTTTCTTCCCCTTTAAAATACACCTGAACAAGATAAAGTCTTATATATATGTCCATTGAAGGAAAATTTGGATGAGGGCTACAAGCCCGATTAGCAAAAGCATCCAAGTAAAGGCAAAGGGTTCATGGTTCGAACCCTCCCTATGCTAGATTTTTTTTTCCTTTTTAATATCACTATTCCACTGCTATTATTTATTAATGGGTAATTAATATCTAAACGAGTATTGAGAGGTTTGTTGACTACCATTATCTCCCATTCAAACATTCCTAAATGGTAAAAGATCTAGGTAATGCAGAGATTAAGAGAGAAAACACAAAATGGTGAGATATTTCCATTTTAACTCAAAGAGAAAGAATCCTCTCTTAAGGGTGCCATGGCAGAAAAGGTTATGTCAAATGTAACACTCATAGGATCGTAAGCTCTCTGTATCCTTTTATCTAATTTTTTATTTTCTTTATTTGATATAAAATAGAAATAAGTGATAATTTAATTATGTTGACATGATATCTATTTCTCATCCATTTTTTGCCGTATACAGAGGATTCCAAATCATATAACTCATTTGCTAGACGATTTAAATTTTGACACCATAACACTTTCTATCAAAGGTTTGGAAGGTCACTCATGGCCTGTGGTAGTTGATGAGAAAGATGAGAATTTATATTTTACAGATGGTGTTGATGAACTTATCAAATACTACAAGTTGAAACAGAAGTTCTATATCATATTTTATGTCATCAGTACACGGGAGGTTGAGATGTTAATGTTCGATACAAAAGGAGTTGAGATTGATTATGGATGTCCACCATTACCAGAAGTAAATCAAATATCTTCAGATGATGATGATGTAACAAGTAAATGTGCTAACTTTCACATTATAAGTTTTTTTTTTCTTTCATGTAACCAATAAAATAATAAGAACTTGCTTTGTTTTTTTGTTTATTATTATTAAATTCCCTGTTTTTTATAGAGCACAACACTGATCCTAATGCAGAACCCCTTCCAACTCAGCCAAACTTTGTGTTTGTGATGAACACCTCTTATTGGAAATACAAAGTGGTAAACTAGTCATTTACGAATTATCTTGAAAACTTTATTGATTATGTAAATTATTTTTCAAATAATTATTGACATGTATCAAATGTTTCTTGTGTTATTTACTAGAATATTCCAATTGAATTTGCAAAGACATTTTTTTATTTGAATGGGAGGTTCGTTCACGTACGAGTACTTAGTGCTTGTAAATAATTTCAAGTTTAGTATGCGGCTCAGTTTAGTCAAGAGGGAGTCTTCAAGAAAGCAAAGTTTAAAAAAGGATGGCACGCATTTGTATAGGGAAACCAATTGGGAAAGGATGATGAGGTGGAATTCACTTTGACAGTGGCTGATGACAATAGGAATGAGTTTCAAACTGAAATTATAAGGGCTGGGTAGTAGCTGCAGTTTGGTTAGGGTCCTTTTTGGTGTTGTCTTATGTATATAGTATACTAGGTTTGTGTTTCATGAGACAATATGCTATGCTATCCTCTATGTGTGTCTTATGTTTATAGTATCCTCTTGCTATCCTTTTCTGGCATAAAAAAAATTATCAAATCAGTAGAAATCTATTCCCCAAATCCAACTTAACAATTTAGCTTTTTAACAACATGCATGGAATATAAGTATTATTTCAATCATAAATTATCTTCATGCCTCAGTTTTTCACTTTACGAACAGAATATAAACCTATCAATAATCAAAGAGATTAAGGCTTTAAATTTTATAAATAGCAGGACTTTTAATAAAATAACAAGCTATGGAAGCTTATTGCCCTAAGTTCATTCTGCTATTATAACCTTGTAATTAATTAGTTAAGTGTGACACTAAAGAAACTATGAATAGCGTAATCTAGTTTATATGGCATGTTTAGAGGATGAAAATGCTGTGAATGTTAATTCTTCACATCACTTTCCATCGAAACAAAGAAGAAACTATTAATAACATTAAAAAACACACTGTATATCTAAACAAACTCATATTAGCATCCTTTAACTATCATAAACCACATTCTGTTCAAAAGCAAAGATAATTACATTCCTTTAAATTAGACATTAAACCTTTCTTATAAAACTTAATGATAATCTAGATTAAAAGCTAATAAAACTATAAAATCTAGAGATAATTGTTTGTTAAACATAAATCCACCCCAAAACAACACATTACTTAGACAAATGCGTACTAGCAAATATAATCCAAAAACAAATCCAATAATAAGTTTGTCAAAATCATCAAATGGACCAATAGTTGTTGTCATATCATCCTTTAATGTGTCTTCCACCCCCGGTTGTTTTTTTGAAAGACTAGAATAAAATGGATTAGAAATGCAATTTGCTTCCTTATCTTTTGATTGAATAAAACCATTGTACACATCAACTACCTCCTCCATGGTATCATAAGCTTTGTAGATACTTTTACTCACACCTATAACAAGTGGAGCACATTCCTCCCATAAATTATATATCCTAGTTTTGATTCCCCTGAAACAATGTACACCTTGGAACCTTGTCTATTACAACATGTTTTGCAATTCTTCGTCGTCATCCTTTCAAACAGAAGCTCATTTCATTATGATACTTCTAGTACATAATGCTTTGATAGAACTATCAATGGTGGAAGAAGATAAAAATAGGGAATGAAGAAGATAGGAGTACTAGAGATCAGCAACCACTAAAGGGTAAATTAAATCATTAAACGGTAATATTTTCTGTAAGTAGTAAAACAAGAGGTATAAGAGCATTGGAAATCAGCAACCATTAAATGATGTTAGTTAAAGGTTGCATATTAACTGGAGAGAGATTAAAATGCAAATTTCATAAAGGAGATGGAGTAAAATTCAAATTTTTAGTTGGAGAGAGAATGAAATACTTACAAATATCCATGCATTAGATATCAAGGGTAAAAGGGACCTTACTCAGTGCTATTTCCCATTCTATCCAGATCAATTCGATCGAAGGAGCATTTTTCTTGTTGATTTAGGTTGTGTTTGAATTCATAAATTTGAATTTAAAATATTAAATTTAAAATTTACAATTTATAAATTTAAAAGTATCTTCTCAATAGAAAATTAATTTTTATATTTAAAAGAAGTTGAATATCTAATAAAAATTTTTGTCAAATAACATGGTTAATTTTGTTATTTAGAATTCTTGCCCTTTTGAGTCTCTATATTTATTTTGAATTTAATTGAAATTCAAATTCTAAATTCATATTGTTATTATTATTATTTTTTTTTGTCAAATAACAAGCACTTGCTTTAAGTTTGAGAGAAATGCATTGATTCAATTCAATAATGGTTTTAACTATCCTAGAAATCCATACAAGTTCATGACAAGCAGGCTGAAGCATATAAATAGTCACATTTCGGAAGTCAAATTAATCATTCTTTTCACTTATACTGCATAATTAGTTACTCTTAACTATAATTGCTTAATGGTGTATTTATTAATATAAGTATAAAAATTAATAAATCAACTACTTTTTAAAATGAAAAAGGATTATAATTTTTCAAGCTCATAATTCAAGTTCGGTACAATTATCAATTGAATTTTGTGGATTTGTTGAGCATTTGCTATGTTTATTTTTTTTTTATAGATAAATATTTGATTGTGTTTTTGTGATAAATCTTGTACGATAGCTTAGCCTTGATTAATCCTTTTAAAGATTAGAAATGTGTGGTTCTAGTTCGGCTCAGGGTCTGCTTAGAAATTAGAATCGAATCGAAATTTTGATATGTTTTTTATTCAGTTTTTCATTGTTTCGATTTCGATTTCGGTTCGATATGATTCTCGATTCTTTTGTTTGGTATGATTCTAATTCGGCTTACAGTTCTTGAAATAATTTTATGTAATTATTTCCTTAAAAAGTCATATTTAAATTAATATTTAAATTTTAAATTGGATTATTAATACAGAATATATCATATAATATATTTTTCAGACATTTGTAAATTATATAATCTTTAACTATAAAGTACATATATAATTTAAGATTAAGTATATTATATAATGTACATTTTAACTATTTATTAATTATGTAATATTTAACAATAAGATACAAATATAACTATGAATATATATATATATATATATATATATATATATATATATATATATATATATATATATTAAAAGTATGTAATACATTTGAAAAATCATAGGAAAAATATGTATAAATTCAATTCTCTGTTCGGTTCCAATTTGGTTTTTAGTGAAGAATCAAAACCGAACTAAAGTATCAAAATAACTTCAGTTTGGTACGAATCTTCGGTTTGAATTGGAACCCTGAGAACCATGCACCGCCCTACTTGTGATTACTTCTTAAAAAAAGCAAAAAAAAAAAAAATTCTCTTGTGATTTCTATGAGACAAATGCTTGCTTTGGATTGAGAAATTTAACCCTTATATATTTTTAAAAAAGCAAATTTCTGTAGAGATTAATTGGCTAATCTTATGGGTACTTATCTTTTTGATGCGTCTCCTGGCTGTTAAATGACACTAATGGTGTTTCTATCTTTTTTAGCCTGTGCTCACTTTAATTGCAAATAATAATAATAATAATAATAATAATAATAATAATAATAATAATAATAATAATAATAATAATAATAATAATAATAATAATAATAAATAAATAAATAAATAAATAAATAAATAAATAAATAAATAAATAAAGGTAAATTACCATAAGATTCTCATAGTTTGTCAAAATTAATTTTTTAGTATTTTTTTTTAAAATTAAAATGTATCTCTATTTTATAAAATCGAACTCTTTAGTCTTTTTATTAGATTTCTATAAAAAAAAAAAACCATTAGTAAATAGTATCAATAAATACAATTACAGGATCTAAAACTATAAATATTCAAGATTAAAACAAGTTGACTAACTTCTTTTTTACTGAATGATTAAAGAGTTTGATGTTGCAAAATATAGAGATGTTTTAATTGGGTTTTTAAAAAATAGGAAATAAAAAATTAATTTTAATAAAATATAGCTACCTAATAGAGATTTACCCAAAAAATAATAATACTAAAAGTGTGTTGAAAAAATTAGAGTAGAAAGAGGCCTCTAAAAAATTTTGGAGAGTATGGTGTAGATATAAGCAAAAGCGCGGCATCATACAAAGTCATGTAAAAGTCTTTCTTTAAAATCTCATCTTTCTTTAAAATTTATAATGAGAGTATTAATACAATACAAATATTTATATTTAATTTAACTTATATATATAAATTTGAATTTATAATAGGCATAAAATTATTTAATTGTTATGTTATTAAAAAAAAGACAAGTTAATAGAAAATATTTACTTCATCGATTTATGATTTATGATTTTTGTAAAGAGTTTAAATCTTCTTAAACCAAAAAAAAATCTCAATCTAATTAATCTCAATAACTTTTTTATATTTTAATTATTATTTAATTGAATTATTATAATTTCAACAATAATATCAATACAATTCCTAACGCGAGCAGCAATTATAAAGTTTGGATGCTGAAAATTTTCATCTCCCTTCCATGACTTTTTAGCCTTAATTCTAGCCATAATATGATGTTCATTTAAAATTTTTATTCACTGAACTCCATTTATTTTGTGAAAAATATTTATTTTTTATTTTTTAATATTTGAGGCACTTAAAAAATAGACAAATAAAAAATAATTTCCTAATCAGAAGGAAAATTAAATTAATAGTAAGAAAAATAACTTTTTTTTTTATAAAAAGAGTCATTTTATAAATTTTAACAATTTTATTAAAATTAAAAAAAAAATACTTATACATAAATGATATAAACATATATCATTAATATAATATTATAACCAAATAATAAAAAATATTTTCAGAGAAAATATTTTTTTAAATAATAATTTTCATAAAAAATATTTTTAAAATACAAGTTATTTTCTTAAAAATAAACGGAAACTAAATCGAAAAGCGTGCTTGGTAAGTTAGAATGGAGAAATCCCCTTGAGAAATTTTCATTCATTTTTCATAACTTGTCAATCTTAAGCGTGTTTAGTAAGTTAAAATAGCTTAGGCATATTTAAGAAGTTAAAATAGGAAAAAGGGCCTTAGAATAAATTTCATCTCACTTGCTGGACTTGATTGTAACTATATATAATATGACATTTTCCATGATATGATGTTTATTTAAATTTTTTAGACACTAAATTAAAAAGCGTATTCTATGAGTTAGAATAATAAAAATGACCTTAGAAAAATTTGCATTCATTTTCCATGACTTGTGCTTGTCGTTCTTATGTGTGTTTAGAAAAAGGGCCTTGAAAAAAATTTAATCTTTATTGCCCCACTTGCTGGACTTGATTGTAATCATAGATAATAATAATAATAATAATAATAATAATAATAAACTTATGAGCATCACGGTTGAAAAAATTTTGGAAAAACGCGTTTATAAACTTAAAAGTGGGCCTATTGACTTTGATCATGACATGACAATTTTTTTTAAGATCATATTTAATATAAATAAATTTTATTAATTCAATTATAAGTGTATATTTATTATGTGGATAAAAATTTTAGAAATTCTGAATCATTAATTATATAAAATTATTTATATGTGAGTTAAATTCTATCAAAATTGTTAATTGTTATATCTAGGTTGTGTTTGAATTCATAAATTTGAATTTAAAATATTAAATTTAAATTTTAAAATTTATAAATTTAAAAGTATTTTTTTAATAAAAAATTAATTTTTATATTTAAAATGAAGGTGAATATCTAATAAAATGGTTTATTTCTTAATATAAGTATAAAAATTAATAAATTAACTACTTTTTAAAATAAAAAAGGATTATGATTTTTCAAGTTCATGATTCAATTATAAATAGTCATTTTCTGAATTTTGACAATTTTATTGAAGTATAAAAATACTTATATATGAATAATATAACCATATATCATTAATATAACATTGTAACTAAAAAATAAAAAATATTTTCATAAAAATATTTTTTAAAAAATAATTTTTATAAAAAATATTTTAAAATACAAATTATTCTCTTGAAAACAAATGAAAACTAAATCAAAAAACATATTTGGTAAGTTAGAATAGAGAAATCGTCTTTGAGAAATTTTCATTCATTTTCCATGACTTATCGGTCTTAAGCGTGTTTAGTAAATTAAAATAGTTCAATCAATCTTAAACTATACGAAATTAGTTATAGTTCAGTCAAATTCCATAAAAAAATATTCTTCAATTATATCCTATTAGATGGTGATGATGATGATGATTATTATTATTATGTAAATATTAATTATAAATGAGTCAAATTTTATCAAAATTAATATATTATGTAAATGATTTTTTAGAAATTTATAATTTGTAAATAAATTTCAGAGATAACATATAAAATATGAATAATGAGAATTCATAAAGATAGATTTTACAAACAGTTTATCAAAAAATAATAATGAATTTATTTAATTTATTGAATGTTCTTTCTTAAATCTTATCCTATATGTCGACACCATATTTTGGCCGACCTCCGAAGTCAAGAGACTTTTTAATCAACTTTATAAGCCATTCTCAGCCGATGTCTTTTGATCACAAATGACTTTTCCGAACTCATCGATTGCTCGACCACGGAATGAACCGATCCCACACTTAGTAATCGTTTTCCAATCTCTTATCAGATGAGTTCAAATCGATAACGGGTCTCCCGTACCATCCAGTCTTGCCCCCGATCTCTCTTTACAAATATTGTGAAACTTCATTTAGCTAATGTTAGAATTGGGCTTCTCACTTGAATGTCCCAGATATTCCTTAAAATAAAGTTAAGGTTTCTGTCCGGTTTAATGACGGTCCCAATCTTAAGAATTCAAATCAAGTCTTTCCAATTCTAAGGTTCCAAAGTTTTACCCGGTGGCTGAGTTCGATCTCAAGTTTACAATGTTTTCTGATCTCTTATATTTAGGTTAATGGTCGCTTTCAAGTTTGATGTCCAATACATTCAAACAATTAAGTACTTATATAATTTGGACGCTTTCCGATCTCATCAAGAAATTGAACAGAAAAAGGACTTTAATTCATTTCAAAATAAAATTTACAAGTCATTCGGCTAGAGGGTCTCCCCCAACCTGCTCTTCAGGTACATCATCATTTCTCTCATTCTCTCTCTCTCTCTCTCTCTCTGGCTCCTTGTCCCTCTCATCTTCGGCCTCTGGGGCGAGCTCATTCTTTCAGGAGAAGTCTTCTTCAGGATATCGCTTCTTCAGCTCGGCCAGAAGGTCATTATGGGTGATCACATAAGCCCCGGCCTCCTTTGTGGTGCTCTCCTCTTCCTTAGCTTGAAGCTCCTCATCCTTGGCTCGGAGCTCTTCCTCCTTCGCTCGAAGGTCTTCAGCATAACGAGTGAGATCGGTAGACCTACCAGCTCGAGAGTCTTCAAGTTCTCACTTCACCTCTGCTATCCTATCCTCATAATGCTTCATCCGATCTTCCATTCTGGTGATGTAGTCGTTAGCAGAGGAGAGCTGAGCTTGTGCAGCTGAGGCATTTTGGACCGCCTTAAGGATCTCCTTCCTTAAGGTGTGGGCTTTCTCTCTGAGTACGTGCTGGTTTGCAATGGCCTCTAAGCCTAAGCTCATTGTCTGAGCTAAGATATCATCAATGCTCTCCTCTGCCAACCTGTTTCGATCTTCTTGGAAGCAGATGGAAGCTCCCATGACTTTGGCCAGGCCGGGATTCCCTCTTGTAGAGCGGTTCCTTTCCAGCGATTGGATCAGGAGTTGAGCGCCCCGGGAAAGTGTCCTAACCATAGGACCCGAGGATTCCCCTTCCACATTGGATGAGATAGGAGGAGGCGGGGGAGGCGAAAGCTCGATTTACTGAGGAGTAGGAGCGATGACCTCTACCTCAGGGATCGGTTGCTCCTGAGATCGGGGAGGATAGCTCGACACCTCTACTAATTCACGACGAGGGGTCTGAGCATCAGCAATGGTGGCCTCCTTCATCGCCCGCACTTTTCTGGAGACCTCCCTCTTTTGCTTGTGGCTCTCCTTGGATGCATTGCCGCCCGCCATACCTGCACAAAGAAGAAGTCAGTGAGTTCGCTAAGATTCAGAGACTAGAGATATAGGTAGTACCAGTGCTGAGGTTAGAGAGCTGAAGCTCGTATTCTTCGTCAGTGATCAGCCGCATCATCCAATACTTTAGTTCAGTCATAACCTGTCATACCCTACCCCTCTATAAGGCATAACATGATCCCGTAGAATACCTAATGAACTACTGAACTTCACCTACCAATAACTTATTAAGTATCCTACAAAGGATTTTAAAACAATTTTTCTTACTTTTATTAGTGGTGAGCATTTTCTAATAGGTATTAAAACATTTAATTAAAGTTGAAAACTAGTTAAAATTTTTGGCCCATTTTATTTTTTCACAAATTTTATAAAAATTTCGGCAGAGTGCCGTCTGTATTTTGAGAAAATAGTTCTTCAAATACCTGTAAAAAGCACTTCCAATTATTTATCAATTCCACAACCATCCTACCAACCAATTTCAACATCATTTCTCAATTTCCAAAACTCAAATCCACAATTTCCAATGTAAATATCATCCAAAAATAATACTAAGCAATTTTATTCAAATTAAAAAAAAAAAACTTCCATTCATATGTAATTAAATGTAAAACAATTTATATACATCATACTAAAAATTTACATTAGGAAAATCCAAACTAAAATTTATTACAAACTTTATACAAATTGCTCAAGACCAGTTTTACATGTCCATACCTTTACATACATTACATACATCAAAATAAATTTGTACCGTCAGGGTATAAAATATACCCGATAACTTCAAAGCAGGTAGCTCCTCAATCCTCAGCAGTTCAATCTGCTGCTCCTCTAGTCTCTATATCTGCGACAGCAATAACAGCTATCGCTGAGTACTAGGACTCAGTGGTGCATAACATACTAAAATAATCTTTATGCAGAATTTAAATCATATTTATTTAAAAATTGGGCTGAACATGAGAATTAAATACAAAACATGAATTATGAGATTTTAATCCAAACAATTTCATTTCGAAGTGTCAAACCAATTTCATAAAGCCCACAGTTATATCATGCCATTCGAAACAAATATAATCTCAATAGCCAGAGGCTAAGGAGAAGTCACATCACAAGGCTAGCTAGCTCAAATATATGAATATCCATTCAATTTCTTCTTCTACTGGCACACACCTCAATACTTCAGCCAAAGAAGGAATCAAAATTCGAAACTAATTACCCCCACTAGTCATGCTAGTGAGGTGTTCAAATATATGGTCATGACACTGTGGTTTTAAAACTTATCTTAACAATTTACTAAACATTTATGCCATCTCAAATATACACAAATAACTTTCAACAATTTAAATCAAAAGCATAATAAATATTTCATCACAATGCTGTCACAATTCAATATTTCAAATTATTCAAAACAATATACAGAAGAAAATTTACAGAAATTCTACGTTGTGCACAAACCTTATATGAGTCGCCTTTTGACCTTGACTCGACACCTCGGGTTCCTTCCCGGTATTCTTTTCCACTGAAACACACAGTTTCACAGTGTTTCAGTATCATAACTTAGCATAAATCCATAAATAAATTTAAATTCACTTTTATCTAGCTCTAATGTGCTAAACTTGACGTTCTTTAAAATTTGTGTTTCGGAGTTACTATTCATGACACTATTCAAGTCAATTTATTGACTTTCTAAGGCTTAATAGGTATGAGAATGCCAACTTCAACCACATACCACATTTTGGTTACTAAATTTGTTGGTTTTGGTTATTTACTCAAATTCTAAGTCTTTTAGGCAAATTTGCAAATTTTCAGTTTTGGTGTCTTAAGTTGCACTGTTCCATTGGTCATTTTTCTATTAGAATTTGAAAAAACTTTCCTCATAGAAAATATTCCCTATTGTCTTAACTTTATTCTCCTTTTTGAATCACTCAATTTGGAGTTTTTTAGCTCAAGTTATAGCCATTTGAATCATGGCTGCCGGATTGGACTTAACCCAGATTTTCTAGGCAAATTCTGGTTTTGGCAGTTTTAGGTCACCAAATTTGGGTGGTCAAATGACTTGGTTAAGGGCATAATTTGGGTTTGTGTTCTTCATGAAAGTTTTAGGTCTATATCTCAGCTGTCCACTGGTAAAATTTCAGGTCATTTAGACCTGCCTAGCCCAAGTTATGGCCAAATGAATACTGTTCATTTGGTCACTTTTGTATAGGTCAGACTGCATAAGTCCAGATTTGGTCAATTTGTTCACTAGGTTTTGGTCACTTTTTGGGCATGATTCCTAAATGAAAAATGTTCCATTTTGTGTCTATTTTCATTCCCAATTAGCCTCACACCAATTGGACTTGTAAATTTTCAGTTTTGATCCCTCAAAGCGACCTTGGTCCTACTGCCTGTAGCATGACCCTAAGCAACCCGAATTTACATTTGGTTCCAAAACTTCTAACATACTCCAATTGGTCACAAATGACCATTTCTCACTTTAAACCAAGTCCAACACACCATTTAACATATTTTCACATTTTTGTCTCCAAAACCCTAGATGCCAAAACCTTAACTTTCATATCTAACTCATTTGTTGAATTCTAAATGCATATTTAGTACTCATACCCTCACTTACACTTAACCACTTCATTATTTGCATCAAAATCACCCATTTCAACATTAGTTTGCTGCTGGCCAAAATTCCTAGGGTTCTAGATAGGCATGATTTTGCATGTTTTCATGTATTTCTAACCACTTTCATCTTATTTCTATAATTATAATTCAATCAAAATTAAGGAAGAGAGATTACCTCAAATGGAGCTTTCTATCTTCTTGATTCTTCAAGCTTTCTTTTAATTTTTCTCTTTTTAATCTTCTTAACAAGACTTAACTAACTAAGAAATCTATAAATTTTATGGCTCAAATCTTAGGTTTAAGAAGCTTTTTAGTGAGCTTCAATGGAGGAGGTTAAGAAAATGAGAGAGATGAGAGAGGAGAGGTGGACGGCAACAATGAGGATGAAGACAACAAAAATGATTTTTGTTTTAATTTAATTTCTTTTTTTTTATTTGGTCACTTAAGTAGATAATTATCCCATTTTTCAAAATTTAAAATTGGATTTATTATGTCATGCATTAGGTCATGCATGATGATGTCACTTTTCCCTTTTTCTTTTTCTTTTTCTTTTTTTTTTATTTATTTTTCCATTAGTTCTTTAATTTAATTTCCAATTCTGTAATTTTCTTTTCTCCGATTTTATTTGACAGTTAGGTCAGGAGTTAGCTCTCGGGGTTAATTGACCAAATTGCCCATCGCCAGTTCAACCCGGTTTGCAAATAATTCAATATTTCCTCTAACTCCCTGACCTAATTATTTGACTGGCTTAACAATTCTTTTTCGTGATTTTCTCTTTTCCACTGTGTTCGCAATAGTCCTAAGGACCGCAACGTCACATTTTACGATTCAAAATTTGAGTTTAAATCGACTTCGCAATCCTTCCCGAGAAGGTCACCCATCACTGTGACTCTCAGCTCATTTAACTTCTTATGTTCTGTTTTTCTTTCTTATACTTAACTAATTGGAAATTACTAATTATTTGTGTTTATGGCTTCTCTAGTTGTCTTAAGTGTGGTTCTAATCCCCTTAATTGTCTGGACTGACACCGGTCACCGGAATAGTGAAATATACCAGGCTATGCAAATAGGGGTGTTACATAACCGCATCTAAGCATGAGAATTTCTGGGTAGAAGCCTGAGATTTTAACTCTTTCACAATGGTGTCTTCATCCTTATTTAAGGCGATCTTCTTTGGGATTGGAGCAACCAAGTGTTGCCAACTCCGTGGGATACCCTCAAAGCCGTTCAGAATCTTGCTCCTCAATATGAAAAAGCGGTCCTTCCAATTCTTCAATGAAGAAGGGAGATTGTTAAAGAGGGAGCAGTTCGGCTTAGCCTGAAAGAACTAGAACTCATCATCCTTCCTTCAGGCAAGCCTATGTAGCTCGGCAAAGACTTTAGCTGTGGGTTCCAATCCCTTAGCTCGGTAGAGGCCCCGAAAAGCTATTAGAGTCTGCCAGGAGTTCAGATGCACCTGAGCTACAGAGATGTGGTGGAACTTTAGGACGGCCTTGTAAAATTCATCCAAAGGAAAACGGAGCCCAGCCTTCAGCTGCTCTTCGTATACTATGAGGAGATTGCCTTCATCAAAGAAATGATCGGCCCGATGGTCGCCGTGGCACTTGATCAGTTCGAAGGAGTCGATCCGCAGGTTGTACTCCTGACTTATGGATTGGAGATCAGTTTCCTTCAGAACGGACGGTAGCTCATCAACTGGTAGGTTTTCCCTCCTCGAAGAGGTTCCTCACTTCGGTTTGGTAGCCGGACTAGTAACCGGAACGATGGCAGTGCTGGTTCGACCGCCTAATCTTATTATATCGTCCTCTTTCGAGGTCCACGAAACATGGATGGAAGATGGGCTCGCAGCTCTCTGACCCTCGGCGCTACTCATTTTCACAAAAAATAAAAGAAATTAACCGAGAAGAAAATAAAAAGCCTTACCGGAATGTGATCGGTGCCGGGAAACTTGAGAAAATGAGAGGAAACGTTGAGATTGCTAAGGAAAGTTTTGAAAATGACATAAGGAAATGACTGACTCACTTCACCCCTATTTATACCCGTCTGGGCATTAAATGCTCACGAAGTCCCAAGCGATGCATCGGTTAGTGGAATCGGTTTGCTTCCACAACACATCGCAAGAAGATTCTAGAAAAATAATAAAAATTCAAACAAATGAGATCGGCTTACTAAAGTCAATTTTCAAACTCAGGGATCGGCAAATAGCGACCAGATCGGATGCACTTGTCAGAGATCGAAAAATAAATAATGTGGTAATGAAACAAGATATTTAAATAAAATTTCATTTCATTTCAAAAGATTGGATTACATCAGTTGGGCGATCTCAAAAGATCGGATTACATCAGTTGGGCGATCTCAAAAGATCGGATTACATTATTTGGGCGATCTCTAAAGATCAGCATTACATCTTATCTAGTAGTGGCCTATGTCAAAGCATAGTCTTGTGGCTGAATCAAAAGACATGTTTGATCAGAGAGCCAGCCACAAGTGTTGGATAGATGTGCAGCTCAGATAGGGTGACTATGACTCTCATGATATTGAGCGGAGTCATCGCCGATGTCATTGACCAGAATCGAGCTACGGTCGGGACGCCCGATGTGGTGAGGGGCCAAATGAACTTCAAAAGGCGGTCACCGACATTAACATTTAAATTGGCAGTCCTCTTGCTCGAGATCGGTCCACCAATTATACCGATAGACTGATTCAAGATCGGCATGATCATCACTTTCGATCTTGATTGGTAAATGAGTCTGGTTTCCCTCGCTGTCATCAGATGTTGTCCTCATGGTTCTCCGATTGACGGGGTCATAAATTTTCAGGTGAAGGGCAAAGAAAATAGTCAAAAAAAGATCAAAAGCAGTCACCATAATCAGAATTGTTACCTGAGGAGCTAGAATTAGAGAAATGGAGAAACTGAAGGAGGAGAAGTGAAGTGTGAAGGAGATTTCTCGTTGGTGTATATATATAGGGCCTGAGCATTTATTGCATACAGGCAAAGCGGATGCATCAATGGAATCAAGAATTAATTGCTTTGACCAAGGCAAGTCAGATAAAGAGGAAAAATCTAGAATGGGAGAGATCAGGAAGTGATAGGGGACCCGATATGAGAAAGATCGGAAAAGGAGAGGGTCATAATAGAGAGATCGAAAGGAACAGGGAGCGGAAAGCACGAAGAGGATAAAATGAACTTCCAATCAACTCTCTTCATAATCAGTACCGAGTTAGTTAAAGCGTTACAGGCGAATCAAATCTTCACTGCACGCCTCATTTGTAGAAACGCCCACCTAGTTGATAGATGCCAAAACAGTTATGACAGCCCTGTACACCTCGATCTCCACCGTTGATCATACTTGTAAGGACGGACCCGGAGCCCTTGGATCAAAAAGCAGATGACAGGTCTGGTGCTTTTTATTCCCAGCCCTCGGATCCATCTTGTAAGGTAAGACCCTGAGCTGTTGGATTAAGGGGACAAAGGACGGATATTCTGAATAGGATCCCATCCATCCATTTTGATTCTCTTTAATTTTCAGACATCAGATCATATCCCTTTGAATCTAAACCCTCTGTCTCCCTTGCGAAGATCCTGACCCTTCATTAAGAGCACCCGTTCCCTATAAATAAAATACCTGTATGCAATATTGTAGAGGGGACGGACAAAAAAAGGGTGGTGGTGATTATAGTGAAAAGGCTCTGAAATTTGATCCAGTCTTGCTGCTTTGCCATTCTAAGCTTTCATAGAATCGAGAAACTTCAGAAACTAGTTTTCTTAAGTATCTCCATTAAAGGAGTTTTGGACCCTGAAATTCTTAATTTTCAGTGTCTGTTCATTACTCTGCGAGACCATTTCTTTTGTTCAGTTTCGTCTTCACCGCCTTAACATCAGCATATTATTCTCCAAGCTTGAATTCATTTCGACCCGGTTACCGTCGCTTCGGCTCAACTGCATTCCGACCTGGTTCTCGTTACTTCGAAGTAAGCATTAGTCCTTCGACCATCAGCTTTTAACTCTACAATGTTTGTGGTTCCATAGTTAGTTCAATAGCCTCAACCTCCCACAGGTAAGTGTCTAGACTGTCATTTTGCCGAATGCTCGTGTTTTATTTTATCTATTCTTATTCTTGAAATTTCTATTATGTTCAGTCGCACTAAAATCCCAACGTAGATTATTCAGGCCAATAATTATTTCCCGAGTCTACTTCTTCTATTCATTCGTAAACTTTATTTATTTTTCTTAGTTTTCATTTCCTTCCAAAATAGGTGTTCTGGTTGTGGGCAACTTGTAGGTAACTTAAAAGATATTGGTAGAAGTATCTTAACGTGAAAGTTTTCGAACAAATAAAAATAACAAAAGGTCGAATAGTAGATCAGAGGAATAAGTTATGAGGTCAGGCTATGAAACGAGCCCAGGAGATAACATTATAGAGCGAGAATCGAGATGAGATTGGGTCCCGGACTAGTAACCAAAAGAGATTGGATATCGCCAGCCAAAGAGTTCTGATAAGGCGATCACATAGGAGATCGGTGAGAAGTTCGGTCTTGTATCCACCCTCTAGTTATAAGGCATCAGTGGGTTAAGAGAAGCTTTGCGCGGGTTTTTGGCGCCTTCAGGCGCTAGAATCCTTAGTTCAAGGTTCTTATGATATGCGATCCTAACAAACACTCTAAGAGATAAGGGGAGAGTTCTTACATGATTCTCATTTAAATAAAAACACGGAGATCGGAGGAGAGTTCTTATCCAAGATCCTTCACTTAAAATTTTAAACCAAACATTCTAAGAGATCGGGGGACAGTTCTTACCTGATTCTCATTTAAATAAAAACACAAAGATCGGAGGAGAGTTCTTATCCGAGATCCTTCACTTCAAATTTTAAACCAAACACTCTAAGAGATCGGGGGAGAGTTCTTACCTGATTCTCATTTAAAAAAACACGGAGATCGGGTGAGAGTTCTTACGATTCTCATTTAAAAAAACATGGAGATCGGAGGAGAGTTATTATCCGAGATCCTTCACTTAAAATTTTAAACCAAACACTCTAAGAGATCGGGGGAGAGTTCTTACCTGATTCTCATTTAAAAAAACACGGAGATCGGGGGAGAGTTCTTATCCGAGATCTTCCACTTAAAACACTTTAAACTTAATACTTTAAGAGAGCAGGGGAGAGTTCTTACTCGATTCTCAACCAAAACCATAATAAAATATGTGGAGATCGGAGGAGAGTTCTCATCCGAAATCTCTCACTTAAAACTCTTAATAAAACATATCTAGAGATCGGGAGAAGCTTCTCATGCGAGCTCTCTTAACAAAAACCCAAATTAAAATAACACAATACACAAGATAACTCTACACGACACCTATTCACTAAAGGGCTATCTCAAGAACTTGTGTTCTGGGGGCAACCCAAAATAAGTGAAATATCAAGTATTCCTTCATTTTGCACGAAGGATTAACATCATCACTATCCCAACCCTCTAATTATCTTTTTAATTTATGAAGAGCATAACATTAAATCTGTTTACCCTCATTGAGGGACGAGGCGGGGTGCCTAACACCTTCCCCGCTCGTATACGGACCCCGAACCTAGAATCTCTGTTTTCAAAGTGGTTTCCTTTTAATTTATTTTCACAAATGGTTTTCTTTAATTTTTCTCAAAATTAAAATAGCGACTCCTCACTTTACCCACTTCAGTGAAGAGCTCCGTCCAAGCGACCGCAAAATCCCTTGCGACAGCTTGGCGACTCCACTGGGGAAGGTTTAATACCCTGGTTTAGAGGTCCAAAAACAGATTTAGTTTTATGCTCATATAAATTGAAATCGTAATTAGGGGGGGTTTAATTTGCAAAATTCGAAAATCTTGATATATTGATTTGTTATTATTCTTTCTAACCATTTTTGTTTATTTTGATTGTCTTATTTGTCACAACAACTTTCGTCAAAAAAAAAATGTAAAAAAAAAAACTCCCCCATGAAGGGAAGAGGTAAATGTGTCCCTTCACACACCAATTACTTACACAATGTCCTCACACACTTCAGCCCCATACCCGGGCTTTATTACCCTTTAGGGAAGTAGGAGGGAGTCATGTAGCGGTACCCATGGATTTTAACCCGTTAGTATCTGTGAAGGCTTCTGCTCAGATTGAAACTTGTTCCATCTATTGCTATTGTAACACCCTTATGCTCGGTAGTGCGTTCTACTGTTCTGATGATAGTGTCTATCCGGACAGCTAGGATGCTTGGAACTACATTTAAAAGTTAGTGAGGAGACATAAAATAATGAAATACAAGAAAAGAAAATACAAAAAAAATAAAGAAAAAATAATAGTAATGAAATGAAACTAAGTTAAACGAGCCGGCACCGCAGCGATGGGTGACCGCACTGGGAAGTTACGGCGCAGGCAATAGCCGACCCCAGGACTATAGGAAACCCTCAGAATTTAGTTTTGAGACATAATTAAAGACTTATTGAAGTATAAATGTCATTAGAAATATAAAAAAAAAATTAATTAGTACAAAAAGCAGAAATCGAAAATGACAAAAATTGGTGTTACCGAAAAATTGGGAATACAATCAGAATAGGGGAATTTTGGTCAATTGACACCCCGAGTTGCCTTTGGACCTAAATGTTCATTAAAAATAAATGATATTAAACTTTGAAAATGTCATAAAAAAATTAAATTGTGGTACATTATATTAATAGTGAAAGAATGGTGGTAAAATTGCAATTTAGGAAACTTTGGATAATTAATTCTTTAATCCAAGTTAATGCTCCACTAACTCATAAATTGGGACACCTTTATAAGCCTTTGGGACAGAAGAATTGAATGGTTTTGGTTAGTGCCAAATGTAGAATGGTATGGGAAGTGAAAATGTAATTGGTAAACATGTGTTTGGTGGTGTTTGAAAAGCATGTAGAGGGCAGTGTGCAAATGGACCTATAACCCTAAGTGTGTGACTCCAATTGGTATGAGGCCAATTGGCGGTGAAACTAGGCACAAAATGTGCCAACTTTCATGAAGGAAGCTTACCTAAATTCTGCCTAGAAGGTGACTTGAAAAATAACCAAATCCAGATTAGTGAGTTGAAAGCCTGAAAATTGACCATTTGGGCAGCATTTAGTTTTTTGACCATAACTTACTCAAAACAGGTCCAATTGACTTGAAATTTTTACCATGAATATTTTAGACATATATCTACAATTCTTATGAGGACACCAAAGCCCAAAAATGGTCAGAACCAAGTGTCAAATAGCTTGCATAAGTTCAAGTACCAAAACTAGCCGAACCAAAAGTGACCTAAAAATGACCTAAGCTTACCATTTTAGTGCATAGGAAATCAACATTACTTCAAGCAAAGCAAGCCTGACCGAACAAGTAGTTCGACCGAGACGAGTGTACTTAACAAGATCACGAACGAAGAAGATAATGGAAGATCAGGAACAAGTCCAGAACCTACAGGGACAAGTCTTCAAATTAAGAGATCAAGTCTCAGAGCTCATGAAACTGATGAAGGAGATATCCCAAAACAAGCCTTCATCAAAACCAAATTTGCCATTACCTCCCCCACTTCTTACAACGGTTGATTCTCACTAAGCTTCAACCTCTTTTACTTTTCAACTACCCATTCCAGATCCGACAATCACTGTTAATCCGACCCTCCCAAACAATGACTTACCTTTTCCCTATTACCTGGCTGTTTCAAATGTCGAGTTACACCATTCTATCCCAATTTCTCCAGTACACCCTGTCCCTTATTTCCCAACTGGGGGAATAACTCATGCAGTAGGAGGAGAAAGTAAAACAAGAGAGAATGAGAAGTTATTCGCTCTAGAGGAGAGATTAAGAGCGATAGAGGGACTGAATATGTACGGCTCAGTGGATGTATCGTCGCTAAGATTAGTACCAGATGTGGTGGTGCCACCCAAGTTCAAAGTTCTGGACTTCGACAAATACATTGGGAATTCAGACCCTCGCATTCACTTGGCTACTTATATCGCTAAGATGTCCGCCCTTACGGAAGATGATAGACTCCTGGTCCACTTCTTCCACGAGAGTCTCTCCGGGGCAGCCTTACGATGGTGCATTCAATTAGATAGGAGCAAACTATGCTCCTGGAAAGATTTGGCCAACACCTTCCTGAAATAGTACAAATTCAATTGTGACGTCGCCCCCACAAGGAGAGACTTCCAAAATCTGGTGCAGAGAGAAAGGGAAAGCTTTAAGGAGTATGCCCAGAGATGGAGAGAGAAAGCAGCGGAGGTGTATCCTCCAGTTACTGACAATGAACTCTGCTCCCTATTCATTAAAATGTTAAAAGCTCCATATTTCAATCTGATGATTGGAAACACCTACAACAGCTTTTCACATCTCATCCATGCTGGTGAAAGAATTGAAGCTAACCCAAGGTTAGGATGATTGCAGGAGGTAACTGAAAATCCTGCAAAGAAGACTGCTGGCTTTGGTAAGAAGAAAAAAGGTGATGTGCACTCCATCACCCGACAAACCTTCATTCTCTCATAATAGTTTTTGGCCATATCCTCTAGCTCATGGCTCGACAATAGCTAACGTTCGGTACCCTTTTCCGAATTATCCTCACCCACACCCACAGTATCCGCTGCAAATAGCTTACAACCCCAGACCGCTTGCCCAGCCAGTTCCATCAAGACCACTTCCTCTCCAAAATAATCCTGGACCACAGAAATATCCTGATCCACCTCTCCCCCTCCCACTCAGTAAAATATACCGATACCTCCTTGGTATAAATCAGATAGTGCCGATCCCCCTAGACCCGATTCAACCACCATATCCTAGGTGGTATGATGCCAATGCCTGATGTGAATATCAAGGAGGGGCACTCGGGCACTCAACTGACAACTGCGGAGCTCTCAGGGGAAGAGTACAAGCCCTCATCAGAAACGGGTGGTTGAAAATTGAAGGAAACGGTTCTCTCCCCAATGTCACTTCAAACCCCTTGCACAATCACGGTACAGGCAGTGGTGTGAACATGATAGAACCTGAGGATGAAAGGCCAACTTTGGAGGTAGACCAACTGAGTCCTTACTTTGAAGAAATTTTTGCAATGGCAGTAAGGGAAGGCTACCTTTGCCCTCAGGCATCAGGGTCGAAAAGTGATACGAGGTGCCCTTACCATGGAGGAGCAGTTGATCATGAGCTGCGCAAATGCGAGGGATTCAGGCAAGAGGTCCGGAGGATGCTGTCCTTCAAAGTTTTGAGATATCAAAAGAGGGCAAAGTGAACATAGCCAGATTTGGCCGGGATGTCTCTACTCCCAACCCGAGATTAGTCTTCTCCGCTTCCAGGACACCAACACCACCAATACCACAAAAAACAATCATCTGAATCCTGCCTCAACTCCCAGTCACCAACACCCATGCAATACCTTGGAATTACAATCTCCAGGTATTTACTCAAGGTGCATCCAGCAGCACTCCAACTCCTACCCTCAACCATGCCCAAGTTCAACCAATCACTCCTCCCAAACCATGCTTTGCTCCTCATGAGCACTTTAAAATGACTTATACTGGACCCTCCAACAATGCTACTCCCCAATCAAACCCAAAAACAACCAGTAACTCCTCCCTGCCAGAGCAAGAGGTAGAATTTATAACCCGAAGTGGGAGATGTTACGGGAATGAAGAGAGGGAAAAGAAGAAGGGAAAAGTAAAAATGGGAGAGCCACTAGAGAACACGGAAAGGAGAAGAGGAGCTGTTGCTTCAAATAATGAAGCAGAGTGAATACGATGTTGTCGAGCAACTGAGGAAGATGCCTGCCCAGATTTCATTGTTGTCACTAATTCTGAGCTCGGAAGTGCATCGCCAAGCTCTGCAAAAGATTCTGGATCAGGCCTTTGTAAACCCCGATATCACACCGGGGCAATTCAAGAAAATAGTTGGGCAAATACAGGCATCCAGTTTCGTCACTTTCTCAGAAGAGGAGATAGACCCGGCTGGCTTGAAGCACACCAAAGCTTTGCACGTGACAGTCAAATGTAAAGGGTGCATAGTTGCCAAAGTCTTGATTGACAACGGATCCACTTTAATGTCTTACCCAATGCCACCCTGGCGAGACTACCTGTTGATCGATCAAACATACGCCAAAGTGCCATGGTGGTAAGAGCCTTTGACGGCACAAGGAGGGAGGTACTTGGAGACATCGATCTGCCACTCCAAATCAGGGCATGCACTTTCAATGTAACGTTCCAAGTAATGGACATTTAACCTGCATACACCATGCTACTAGGGAAACCATGGATCCATTTAGCAAATGCCGTACCTTCCACCCTGCACCAGAGAATTAAATATATAATGGGCGGTAAGATCATTACGGTGAGGGGAGAGGAAGCCATATTAGTCACCAAGCCACAATCAGTTCCTTATGTGGAAACAACTGAGAAGTCCTTAGAAAGTTTTTTCTCGGCACTAGAGTTGCAAGAAGCTACCTTGAGGGATGAAGGGGCTATGGCAATGGTTGCAAAGGTAATGCTTAAGAGCAGATACGAGATAGGCAAGGGATTGGGCGCGACGTTGCAGGGAATTGTTGAACCCATACCGGCTATTCAGAAGATCGGCCACTTCAGCCTGGAATATAAGGAAGACGCTCTCATGGATGGGCAATTCTGGATGAGGAACATGCTCCGGGATCAAAGGTTTGACCAGAGAGTTGGGAAAATGAAAGTTGTCTTGAAAATCATAGATGTCTTCACCAAACCGATCATTGAAAATCCCGAAGAAGGTGAAGAATCTCCCGAAGAATCATCCATTGATGTCGTATAGCTCGATTCCCTATCTGAAGCCTTGATCTCACCTATTGCTGAGGGGTAAGAGCTAGATAATTAGGCAGCAGAAGACATTCCTGTGCTCAATCTCGAGTAAAGTGCATTTAGTTATCTACACTTGATCATTTTGTCCATGGTGACAAGGGTAATGTTGTAAATGGACCTCTTTTTATGATAAATGAATTGATAGATTAATAGCGTATTTTGCATCCAATCCTCTTTTCCTTAAAATCTATTCTTATAATGTATTCCGCTTTCGTTTCTTCAGGACCATTCATCAATTCATGCCTAATAATTCAATTGACTCAGAAATTACTCACGTTAATTTTGAAATTCCCATAACTGCCACTACTTCAAGTGATTCTGAAGAAGAACTTGCAGAAGAAAGGGGTGAAAGAGATGAACTTTCCCTAGTGCCTTATGGGGATGAAACACACACGTTAAATCTAAATACTGAAGAAATAAGGAGGGAACTTAAGGTTATGAGAAGTGGAGAATTAGAAGATATGGTCAGTTTGCTCAAAGAATTCTTGGATATATTTTCATGGAGCTATGATGATATGCCCGGATTAAACCCTCAGATAGTGACACACAAGATTCCCCTAATTCCTAGGACAATTCCTGGTAAAGCAGAAGTTAAGAAGAATGAATCCCGACACCCTGCTCAAAGTTAGGGATGAAGTGAAAAAGCGATATGATCTTTGGATTTTTAGAAGTGGTCAAGTACCCTCGGTGGATAGCTAATGTTGTCCTGTAATGAAGAAGGACGGAGAGTCGTGGTATGTGTTGATTACAGGATCTCAATAAAGCGAGCTTGAAGGATGATTTCCTCTCCCACATATAGGCGTCTTTGGTCGATAATGCTACAGGATTGGATAGATGTTCGTGCATTGATGGGGCATCCGAGTACAACCAAATCCCCATGGATGAAGAAGACAGAAAACCGCTTTTATCACTCGATGGGGATATTCTATTGGGTCATACCATATGGGTTAAAGAATCTTCGAGCTCTCTACTAACGCGCTATGGTAACATTATTCCATGACATGATGCACCAAGAAGTAGAGGCGTATGTGGATGATGTGATCATTAAGTCCAGAGAGGGAGAAAGTCATGTACAAGTGCTGAGGAAAGTATTCGAAAGATTCAGAAAGTATCAGCTGAAATTGAATCCAGCCAAATATGTGTTTGGAGCTAGATCTAGAAAGCTATTGGGATTCATAGTGAGTGAGAAGGGAATAGAAGTGGATCCAGATAAAGTTCAAGCCATTCAAGAAATGCCATCCCCAAAGACAGAAAGGGAGGTACGCAGTTTCCTGAGAAAGCTGAACTATATCTCGAGATTCATTTCCAACCTCACTGTTAAAGCTGAGCCCATCTTTAAGCTACTCAGATGGGACCAAGTTTGTCAGGAGGCTTTCGAGAAAATTAAGCAGTACCTGTCGAATCCACCAATATTGGTCCCTCTAGTGGCAGGAAGGTCATTGATTCTTTATATGGCAGTTCAACAGAGCTCGATGGGGTGTGTTCTGGGGCAGTATGATGACACAAGTCGAAAGGAGAGGGCCATTTATTATTTGAGCAAGAAGTTCAATGATTGCGAGTCAAGGTACTCATTCCTGAATGGCGAATCAGCTTAAACACTACATGTTGAATCATAAGAAATGGCTCATCTCTCGAATGGATCCCATCAAGTATGTATTTGAAAGCCCATTCGTGCCAGGGAGGATAGCAAATGGCAAGTCATACCCTCTCAATATGACATTGTCTATATGACCAGAAAGGCAGTAAAAGGGAGCATAATTGCTAATCTCCTAACAGAATATCCAATCCAAGATTATGAAGCCTTGGATTTTGAATTCCCCGATGAGCATGTTAATGAAGTCAGTAGCGAGTAAAAGGAACTGACTGATGTATGGGAAATGTATTTTGAAGCAGCAGTCAATTTGTCTGGTAATGGGATCGGAGCTATGTTAGTATCCCCTGACGGAAAACACTTCCCGATAGCTATCAAGTTAAGATTTGATTGCACCAACAACGTCACGGAATACGAAGCCTGTGTGATGGGTTTATAGGCCGCCATTGAAATGAAGGTCAGAAAGTTAGAGGTGTATGGAGATTCAACCTTGATCATTTATCAAGTCAAGGGAGAATGGCAAACTAAGGACCCGAAGCTGATCCCATATCAAAAGTACCTACTGGAATTGATCAAGAAATCTGAAGAGATTTATTTCACTCACCTCAACAGGGACAAGAATCAATTCGTAGATGCCTTAGCCACTCTGGCTGTCATGGCTCAAATGGAAGAGGGGCAGACGACTCAGGTATTGCAGATCAAAGCAAGGGGTGACCCAGCTTATTGTTTCATGGTCGAGGAAGAAATCAATGGCAAACTTTGGTATCATGATATCCAGGTCTACATCAAAACCAGGGAATACCCTTCAGGGACAAGCAGAAATGAAAGGAGAATGATCAGAAGATTAGCTTTGGGATACTTCCCTAGTGGTGAAATTTTGTACAAAAGGAGCTCCAATGGTGAATTGTTAAGGTGTGTAGATGCAAAAGAAGCAAGGAGAATCCTTTTTAAGACTTATGAGGGGAATTGTGCAACCCACGCTAATGGGCATATGATGGCCAAGCAAATTATGAGACGGATATACGGACTATTATGGAAAAAGATCATCAGTACTTTCGGAAGTGTCATAAATGTCAAATCTACACAGATCCAATAAATGTCCCACCTCATTAATTGTTCAATCTTGTCTCACCTTGGCCTTTCGCAATGTGAGGGATCAGCGTGATTGGTCCCATTAATCCCAAGGCAACCAATGGACATAGGTTCATATTGGTAGCTATTGATTACTTTTCTAAGTGGGTTGAAACGATGTCGTATGCCCACATCATGCAGAATACATTCCTAAAATTTCTCCAAAATAATGTCATCTGCCGACATGGCCTCCCAGTAAATCGCCCGACAATGCTAAGAATTTGAATGGTCCGAAGGTCCGAAGTTTATGTGACCAGTACAAAATCTGACATCTCAATTCTTCACCATATCATCCCCAGATGAATGGAGCGGTAGAAGCCGCTAATAAAAACCTTAAGAGAATAATTCAGAAAATGACCGTCACCTATAGAGATTGGCATGATATGCTTCCCTACACTCTTCATGCGTACCGGACCTCTGTAAGGACATTAACTGGGGCAACTCCATACTCATTGGTTTACGGAATGGAAGCTGTTTTGCCTATTGAAGTAGAAATTCCTTCCCTGAGAATTTTAAAAGAATTAGGAATTGATGAGTCAGAATGGATCCAGTCAAGGTTGGACCAACTGAACTTGCTGGATGAGAAAAGGCTAGTGGCAGCATGTCATGGGCAATTGTACCAAAGAAGAATGGCTAGGGCATTTAATAAAGGTGTTCGCTTGTGCGAATTCTATCTGGGAGATCTAGTTGTGAAAAAGATTCTTCCGAAAGGACGCTCCTAGCAAAATGTGTGAAGGAGGATGAAAACCCGAAAAGCAACCTGAAAAAGCAAGTGAAATAAAGATAAAAATCTAAGGGTGAAAACCCGAAAGGGCGCCCCTAGAACCAGAGAGCAGAGAAATAAGGGAGAGAGCATGCGACCAAGAAAGGAAATAAGTCGCCACGGCACGAATGTTCGTCAATGGAGTACTTGAAATAATGGCAGTTAAGAGAGTTCAAATTAACTACGAAAATTTGTGAGATCCATTCTTATACCCTTTTCCTTTGGAACTGTATCTTTATTCTCAAGCCATAATAAAATCATTCTTTCACTCTAATTTATCTTTTTTATATAGTTACAATCTAATTTATCTTTCTCTTACATATTCCTTAATGCGCTATTAATCTATTAAAAAATTTATCATAAGATTAGAATTTAGATATTGATAACCTCATGTACTTTGCTATGAGATTCGAAGGAAATGGTCGATGTAAAAAAAATAATAAATAAAAAAAAACTAGGGGTGAAAACACGAAAGGGTGTTTCTAGTCAAATATGCAGGGGGGAAAGTGAAAACTTGCAAGGGCGCTTTTCGCAAAATAAGAAAGAAGTGGAAAATAGAAAGGGCATCCTGGGAAGTGAGTAAGGGAAGGAAAAGTTGTAGGTCAAGTCTTGGGACTCATCCTCCATTAATCGTTTATCTTCGGAATCCTATTAAGTACACTTCGATGCGGAAGAACTTCTCGTGTCAGGTTAGCCTTGCTTTGTTAGCATTTTAATTCTTGCATTTAATGTCATGTCATCAACCTGTGTTTCCTTGATCCAAGTTGATTTTAGTTTTCAGCTTTTAAATTTCCAGTCATCAACCTCTGGTTCCTTGATCCAAGTTGATTTTTAATTTTATGTCATCAACCTCTGGTTCCTTGATCCAAGTTGATTTTAGTTTTCAACATTTAAATTTCCAAGCATCAACCTCTGGTTCCTTGATTCAAGTTGATTTTTAATTTCACGTCATCAACCTCTGGTTCCTTGATCCAAGTTGATTTTAATTTCCAGCATTTTAATTGCATGTTATCAACCTCTGGTTCCTTGATCCAAGTTGATTTTAATTTCCAGCATTTTAAATTCATCAACCTCTGGTTTCTTGATCCAAGTTGATTTTAATTTCCACCATTTAATTTCATGTCATCAACCTCTGGTTCCTTGATCCAAGTTGATTTTTAATTTCACGTCATCAACCTCTAGGTCCTTGATCCAAGTTGATTTTAATTTCCAGCATTTTAATTGCATGTCATCAACCTCTGGTTCCTTGATCCAAGTTCATTTTAATTTTCAGCATTTTAATTTCATCAACCTCTAGTTCCTTGATCCAAATTGATTTTAATTTCCACCATTTAATTTCCTGTCAACAACCTCTGGTTCCTTGATCCAAGTTGATTTCAATTTCTAGCATTTTAATTTCCTATTATCAGCCTCTCGTTCCTTGATCCAAGTTGATTTTAATTTCTAGCTATCAATTTCTGGTTCCTTGATCCAAGTTGATTTCAATTTCTAGCATTTTAATTTCCTGCTATCAACCTTTGGTTCCTTGATCCAAGTTGATTTTAATTTCCAGCTATCAACCTCTGGTTCCTCGATCTATGTTGATTTCAATTTCTAGCATTTTAATTTTCTGCTATCAACCTCTGGTTCCATGATCCAAGTTGATTTTAATTTCCAGCTATCAACCTTTGGTTCCTTGATCTAAGTTGATTTCAATTTCTAGCATTTTAATTTCCTGCTATCAACCTTTGGTTTTTTGGTTCAAGTTGATTTTAATTTCCAGCTATCAACCTTTGGTTCCTTGATCTATGTTGATTTCAATTTCTAGCATTTTAATTTCCTACTATTAACCTCTAGTTCCTTTATCCAAGTTGATTTTAGTTTCCAGCCATCAACCTCTGGTTCCTTGATCCAAGTTGATTTTAATTTTCAGCATTTTAATTCTTGCCCTCAACCTCTGGTTCCTAGATCCAAGTTGAAATTGATCCTCGACCATCTAATTTTTGGTACCCCAACAGCCCAAAATATGGGTATGAATATTTACATTATTCCTATACAAGAGAATTTCATTCCCTTCAATAGAAATTATGTAAAGAGGGGCAGTTATCGACACCATATTTTAGCCGACCTCCGAAGTCAAGGGACTTTTTAATCAACCTTATAAGCCATTCTCAGTCGATGTCTTTCGATCACAAATGACTTTTCCAAGCTCATTGATTGCTCGACCACAGAATGAACCGATCCCACACTTAGTTAATCATTTTTCGATCTATTATCAAATGGATTCGAATCGATAACGGATCTCCGTACCATCCAGTCTTGCCTCCGATCTCTCTCAGTTGATTCATTTT